>NC_062225.1:21666997-21966997 GCF_902686445.1 Sciurus carolinensis
TAAACCAACAATCTTTCTTAATCCATCATAACTAATGATAATTTAGGTAATTTTCTGCATAAAATAGTGACTTATAGAAATAAACCAGTAAACCAAAATAGGTAGCAAGGCAAGTCTTAGTAGGCCCTGGTTGAGGACAGTTGTAATACTGAACGTGGATTTAGAATTTTTAAAAATTCTCCCCGTATTCCCACCTCGGTTGCTTTTGTTGTTGTTCTGTGGCACTGGAGATTGAAGACAGGGCCTCATGCATGCCAGGCAAGTACTCTACATCCCCACCCCCATACTCCCACATCTGAATGCTATGGTTTGAATATCTGCATTCCCCCAAATTATCCATTGAATTCTAATCACCACAAGGTGATTATATTAGAAGGTGGGGCCTTTGGGAGGTAATTAGGTCTTAAGGGAGGAGCCTTCCTAAATGAAATTAATGCCCTTAGAAAAGAGGTCACAAAAAGTTGCCTTGCCCCTTCCTCCTAGTGAGGACACATCAAGAAGTGGGGCAATCCACAACCTAGAAAAGGGCCCTCACCAGAATCCAACCATGCTGGCACTCTGATATTGGACTTCCCAGACCCCAAAAGTATAGAAATTAAATTTTCTGTTCTTTATAAACTACCGAGTTTATAGTATTTTGCTATAGCAGTACAAATGGACTAAGACAATGAGCAATCCCAAAAGGTTTGTGGAAGCATTTCCTGCCTTGAAAAGCTCATAGGTAGATTCATTTGAGAAGGGTGATGGCCTAGAATTCTCAACACAGGTACAAAGTCAGTACATTTCCCAAAAGTAGACCTGCATGGTTTAGAGCGCTGCCATGCTAACGGTAAATACATCTCACATGAGAGGTGCTGAGGACCATATAAGGAAACCAATGACAACAGTGCAGAAACTTCAGACACAGAAGATTAAATTTTTTAAGTCCATACTTCACAACACTGTAGTAATTTTCTCAAGTGTAATATTTCAACTATGATACACAAATAAGTAACAACTAATATGTTAACATTTTTTTCAGACTAGAAAAATGTTTGCTAAACTGTCACAAAGAAACGATGTACATTGATTTGGACTATTCAATTTTAATGTATATTCACAAGTATTCTGTGCAACCTCATCTTGCACAAATATCGTTTAGCAATAAAAGATTTTTAAGCAATACCAGCTACCAGCACAATCCTTTAAAAAAAAAAAAACAAAAAAAAAAACCTCGCGTGATGATCACAACTAATCTTATGGGGAATAATGGAATAAAATCTGTAACAATTACGCAGTGAAATATAATATTCTGACAAGGTCTCACCAAGTTGTTCAGGCTGGCCTTGAACTTGTGATCCTCCAACCTCGACTTCCCTCCTGCCTCATCTCACCTACCTCAACCTCCTGTCTAGCTGGGATTACCAGTGTGTGCCACAGTCAGCTGGGAAGTGTCATTAAAGGGCAAGAGTGTTATGAGAAGGGTCAAGGGTGTAGTTTGGTGGTAGAATCCTTGTCTAAAACGTACAAGGCCCTGGATTTGATCCCCAGTATTCCCCACCAAAAAAGTTTCATGAGAAAAGATGTTTGTACAAGGAAAAGTTTTTAGGAAGAATCTGCACTTGCAGCCAGGGGTCTTGAGTTCAAGTTCTTTCACCTACTGTTCTCATATGGCTTTGGGAAGTCATTTAACCTCTGTCAGCCACTGCCTCCTCATGTGTACAAAAACAACTGTCCTTCCTATCTCTTTAGGGATGTTGTGATCACAAAATGAAAGGATATAGGTATAAAATTATGTATAAGAGCCAGCAAGGCTTACTAAATATTTTGTATGTTCTCAACTACGTCTGAGATGCTATGGCAAAGAGAGGAGTAATGGAAGACTTGGCTCCTGCATTCGTAGTTGAATGATATGACCAACACGTAAGAAACAAGTGAATTCCACAAAACAGTATCTATTACAGTGCTGGGTGTGTGACATAATCTCTAAACTCTGGAGGGGGTGAGTGGAAGGAAACCAATGAGGACCAAAATATTATAAAAGATTTGTGAACATAGTTTGTTTGGGTCTCTTCTGTGGAACCCCTCCTTCTAGGAACTTTGCTTTATACCTTGCTCAGTCTATTTGCATATGTTCTAGTCTCCTCTAGTAAAGTGAAAGAAAGTGCTTTCAGTTTTTTTGTGTTTTGGTTTTTTGGGGTTTTTTTTGAGGAACAAAGAGTGGGTAAGAACCACTGCTCTAGTTGAGTGCTCTCCAAACAAGGTATCCGAAACAATTCACTGCAGTACAGAGAGGAAATGTGAGGTTTCTATTTATTTTTAACTTCGTCTTACGAAAAAGATTTTCAGAGTAAAAAGATAACCCTCAGAATGGAAGAAAATATTTGCCCATCATATATCTGAAAAGAAACTAATATCCAGAATATATGGAGAACTCCTAAAACTCAACAAAAAATCAACCTGATTGAAAAATGGATAAGGACATAAACAGACATTATTCCAAAGAAGATATATTAGTGGCTAATAAACACGTGTAAGATGTTCAACATCACAAATCATTAGCAACATACAAATCAAAACTACAATTAGCTACTACCTCACACTCTTTAGGATTGCTACTATCACAAACAGAAAGTAATAAATGTGGGTGAGAACGGGGAGTAACTAGAACCCTTGTGCACTGTGGTGGACATTTAAAATTGATAAAACTGTGCAAAACAATATGGTAGTTCCTCAAAAAATTAATGCTCCAGCTATTCTACTTCAAAAATGTTGAAAGCAGGGTCTTCAAGAAATATTTGCAAACCTATGTTCACAGAGATATTCACAAAGGTGGGAGCAACCTAGTGTCTATCAACAAATGAATGGATAAGCAAAAAGTGGGGTACATCCACACACATACACACAATGGATATTGAAGCTTAAAAAAGAAAAAAATTCTGACATGTACTACAGCATGGACAAATTTTGAGGACATTATGCTAAGTGAAATAAGCCAGTCACAAAAATACACTTATGATTCCACTAATGTGAGGTAAAATAAATTAATTAATTAATTAAATAAATAAAATAAAGTAGTCAAAATCAGAATCAGAAAGTGGACAGTGGTTGCCAGAGATGAGAAGGAGTGGGTAAAGTGGAGTTGTTGTTTAATGGGTACAGAATTTCCATTTTACAAAATGAAAAGTTATGGAGATGGATGATGATAACAGTTGAACATTGTGAATGTATTTAAAATCACTAAACTGTATGCTTAAAAGGGGTTATGATGGTAGATTTTCTTACATGTATTTTATCACAATAAAAAAGTTGGAAAAAATAAGATTTTATCTTTATTAATATATAGCATATGGCCCAACACAAGTGCTCCCTTTGAATCTATCGCATCTCTTATCAGAGGGTTGTGCTGACAGCCTTTTAGCCCACTGACAGATATTGAAGTTCACGTGGGCTTGGTTAAGTGGATTTTCTAGTAACATTGTTTTAAACGAATTAACCCTCATAAAACAAACAAGAGGCTTAAAAAGATTCCTGTAAAGAAATCTTGGATTAAAGATAATACAAGTATAAATGAACAAGAGAGTGGCAGAGCTGTCATTTCTATTCCTGGCATACTCTTCATCATTACAACGTAGAAAAGATCACAGTCAAAAAAGACAAAACGAGAAGTTCACCAAAACCTTGGTAAGATCACTTAAAATGCAGATCTGCATCCGCTATCATTCATGATGAACTTCATCCTAAGGATACAGTGTGCCTAAAGATAATAGGACACGAATATAACTTACAAACAAGTCTACATGTATGAAGGGACAGCATGATTTTTAACAGTGCTACTCTATTCTTGAAATTTAGAGACTTCTGTCCTAAACCCAAATGACCCAACAGAACTTTTCTGATGACAAATAATCTTATCTGTCTTGGCCAAAAGAGTAAGTACCAGCCACATGTGACCATTAAGTAACTGTATGGCCACTGTGTCTGAAGAATTAAATTGTTATTTTATTTAATTTTAGATTATTGAACTTTAAATAGCCAGATGTGGCTTGCGGCTACTTTATTGGACATCACAGTCCTGGGCCACTGATAGATTATCATCTCTATCTCAAAGCATATAGCTGTCAGCAAACAGTGCACTTTCCTGCTTTTTTGTCTTTGGCCACGTTATCCTCTCTGCCTAGAATCTTCTCACATTTGAAGATGTCCTCAATGCCACCTTTGTTTAGCTTTCCCTGACTATACCTCCTCCCCAAAATTAACTGCTCCCCTTAGTCGGATGCCCTGGGCCTTTTACATCCTCCACTGCAGCACTTAAAACTTTTTCCTCACAGATCTCAAGTTCCATGATTGTGAGTTCCTCAAAGCAGAGCCATGTCTTATTCATCTCTGCATGATGCCAGCACAGAGTCAGTGCTTTTCAGCAGTATTTACTGTATAATGCAGTGAGAAGATGACAAACCTTGATATCCCAATTCATAATGCACTGCTCTTCCAACACACCAAAATATGGATCCAAAAACATAGACTACAGGTGACTCTTTGCTACCTCGCAAGCTAGATGCTACTTCAATATATAATGCCAGTTCTATTACTATAATTTCTTTGTCTCTGTCAGACACAAGGTCATGGTTACCTCTTAAGTAGGTTCTGAAGGCATCCCTCCAAAAGTGCAAGATGAAGGTAGATGGTGGTATCAGTTCCCTTTCTGAAGGGTTAACTTTCAAATACTGCAAGTTAAAATGATGGCTCTGATGCACAGTATTTGGGGAGTATTTTATTAATATGTATCAAGCCATTCTCAAGTACTCTTTATGCCATTTTATCTAATGACGTACAAGTATATGCCTTCCCTACACTGTCCCACTCAAAATCCATGTGTTCTCTCTTCATATCTCTCATTAAATGAGCGTGACTTTGTTAGAAAGACCAACAAAAAGGCTTTGACCGTGGCAACTGCTTATTCTGGACTTGATTTCTGAATTCTGGATTTGGCTATATTTAGTTAAGCTATAATCGTCATCATACCCGAAGCCAGGAAGAAGACACCATTCACAAACCACCCCCTGAAAATCTGCAGTTGCCTCTAAAAAACCAGACTTCCCAGCAGGCAAAGACATCTGAAGTGGGAGGGATCAAACTGATACTTGCGTCAAGAGAAGGCCTCAGGTGCTTATAACTAATCTCTGCCTGGTGCTCAAGATTCTCCACAAACTTATTTCTTCCTGTCTCTTCAACAGACCTTCTGTCTGGTCCAACATACTGATCGTCAACCTGCTCACTCCTTTCCATGGTCATTTTATCACCCCCTACCCACACCACCACCACCTCCACACCTGCCTGCTTCTCCTTCAGCTTTTTGCCTCTTAGGACACTTCTAGAATACCTCTTCCCCAGACAATAGCTGCTCTCTTTCCCCACAATTAGCACAGTAGAGAAACTGAAGCATAGTAGAGGAACAGCACATATTTGTAGCAATTTGATAGTTCTTCAAAAGGTCCAGGGCCACTGAAGAAAGTGAGCAGTAAACACACTCAAATGTACGTTTGAAAGCAAATGCAAAACAATTTCATTCTACCACTTTATGTCCTTCTTTCCTTCGGAGGGAAAAATTTACACCAATCCAAATGTTAACATTAAACTAAGTCAGTGTTCCCAAAGCTGATTCTGTTTCCTCGCTCTACACCTCTGCACATGCACTGCCCCTGGCTATAAGTCCTTGGGTAATCCTGAGTTGGAACATCTGTGGGTAATTTCCATTCTTGTTCAAAACTTCCATCATTGAGGGGCCCTCATCCCTAAGCCCCTTCTTTTTATCGTCATCTCTCAACATCTCTTAGTGTCTACCACTTACCAACACCCATGCTAAGTGTTGTGTACACTTAGGGTTATTTACTATTTATTGGTCTATTAGTCCACACCCCATCCAACCTATTTATTGTCTCTGAAATCTAACACAGTGCCTGTCACAAAGAAACACAAATAAATGTTTACTAGATGTGTACATACATGCATCATTTCAGTACTACCAAGGTGTTTGAATTATATGCTGTATGTGGACTTTCTTTCTTGGTGTTTCACACATTTTTAAGCCCCATTACCTTATTCTGTAGATAGGAGAAATTACTAGTTTTCTGATAGGGCGTCTTAGTTATCACTAGCACTGGACCTAGTTTCCTTTGGCTCAGGTGAAAAAAACTCTTCTAAGGAGCCAGCTGTCTACCTTATTCAGAATTGATACAGCTCTGGGATGCTGTACTGGACACAGCAGACATTACTTGTTAAGTTTAGATATTAAGGCCTCATATAGCTAAGGAAGTATGATAAAAGCACTGTTTCTCAGTCCTTCTTTAAGCATTGCTCTAATTTTCCCATTGAGCTCATTCTGGAAGCTTAAACCAAATCTTCCCTTGATATCACATTCCCATGAACTTAGACATGATTTAGCATCTCATAATGGCATCTGCATTAAGAAAGTTAGAAAGTATCCACACCAGCACCCCAGCTAGAGACAGCCATATCCCTCTAACTCAAGACTTAAAGCCTTCACTTCCCCCTATACACAGCCGTGTCCCCTCTGAAACAGCCAGTGAATCAGAAGAGCAAGGTTAATGTGGTCGATAGAGAGAGAGCAACCCAGCATTCTCCTCTCTTACCTAGCATGTTTCTTGATGTTCTTGTAATTCTTCACTATGAAGCAGACTAATACCAATGTTAGGGAAAAAGAAATAATCAAAGGGATGCGGTGGTAATCAAGTCTGTTTGAAGCCCTCCCCACCACCAAACTCCCTAAACTGCCTGTTCAATGCCCTGGACATATGGTACACGATTCTCATTGTCCTTAGACAACTCTGACTGGAATGTAGCTACCCAACACTTATCTGTTGATTTTTTTAATGAGCTAGTGAGACCTCTGCAAAGACTATATGGATCAGCCCATCCACAATGGGGGAAAAGCATTGCTTCTGATTGCTATAGCCAAACTAGCCTTCACATTGCTATATACTCCCTTTAATTAAATATATATTATTGATGGTAAACAGTGATTACCATTTATTGACCATCCAAAAAATGTCAAACACTATATATATGTGTGTGCATATGTGTGTGTGTGTATGCACATGCATGCGTATATATGTATATATTTATATATATATTTAATTTTCAAGACCATCCACTGAGCAGTGGTCCCCAAACTTTAACTTGCATCAGAATCTCCCCAGGAACTTGTTAAAGTCCCACACCCAGAGTCTCTGGAGTAAGGCCTATGAATCTGTAATTCTAACAAGCTTCCAGGTGATGACACTGTTCCTGATAAAGGCTCCATGCTTTAAGAACACTGCCATAGGAAAACAGAGATTCAAGACAAGTTTAGAATGTTTTGTCCAAGTTCCACAGCTAGTAAAGAACAGATCCAGAACTGGAACCTAGATCTGTCTGACTGGACAGCTGGTGCTAAAAACTGCACTACTGTACACATGAATGTATGTCTTATTTTCCCAAATTCACTGGCAGCTCCTTAAAGGCAGATATCACATGTTAGACCTCTCTCATCCCATTCAGAACTCAGTAGTGCCTGTGGCCTTGGTGGGTGCTACATAAACACTTTGTATACTGACTCCCACATATCTACATATTTCTAAGGTCACAAATTCAAACTCAATTATAGCCAAAGAACACAGAGAACAACACTGCCAGACCCAATTTTACATGATACTCTCTCCTACTGAGTCTTTGCCCATGCTGCCCCTACACTGGTCAATGACTACTCATTCTTCAGTTGCTTCCTCAAGGAAAAAGTTCTTGCTCCCTAAAAATTGGGTTCTCCCAAAAAATAAGTTGGCAGTCACTACATCCTAAGCTTACCTCCATGATAGCACTAATCACTCTATTATATCCGGCCATTTTCCATCTCTTACAGCAGTTTGTAAACTCTTACATCTAGTTTAATAGCATGTCTCCAGAGCCTAGCACAGTGCCTGCCACATTAGAGACATTGTATAATTGTTTGTTGAGTGAATAAACAAATGAATGAATGCAGAGCTGCAAGCCTTAAGTTTCGCTTAAAAACATCATAAGGTATGATGCGCAGCTCTCAGGGATGAGTTCCAGGGAAGAGAAGGGCAGCCTAGATAATGAAGACCAATTCACCTTTTTTCCTTCCCCATCCCTCTTCGCAGACTTGGAGAACAGGCATCACTTAGGGCAATACCATGCATGATGAGGCAACAACCAAGCTAAACAAAACACTCCTGGGCTATAAGGTCAGCAGAGAGGAAAGAACTCTCTCATTCCTCCTGATGTCTCCCTCACACACACTCCTTCATTTCTCCACCCCTCTGCAGTCAAGGGCTTTGGCACAGGGATGAAAGAGACAGATCAGACTCAAGGGTACAGATCTGGCAGCGGGCACAGAAGCATCTCCCATCCTGCACCAAAGCCCACAAGGAAGGATCCAGAGGGACAGTGACTCAGGCCCCGGATTAAGTCCAGTTAAAGCAGTACTGAGAATAAAAACGAGCAATAATTTCACAAGGACATTAGTTCTCAGGTATCTTTTTCTTTTTTTAAATAGTATTTTCAAATACGGGTTTCAACCCTATCCCCAGAAAATAGGCCCTGTTGAATCCAGTGCTTACACAAGCTGAGAGCCAAAACACAGCTTCTTCCTTTTCCCAACCTACCCACCAGCCTGTATGGTACCATGACAGGCATTTCCCAGGTCCAGGTAGAGATCCTTGTTTCAACCTTAGCTTGTAAAAGGCTCCTTTTTAAAAAGGCCTCTTAGCTTTCTCTCTTCCCTAGCTAATAATCTGTTCCCTGCCACCATGTTGCAGTAACAGAGGCCTCCCCCTTTTCCAATGCCTCACAGTCTATAACACAACCTACAGCAGGTTGGCCCCATCCAATTAGTTTGAATAGCTTCATGCCAAGGAAATTGTTGCTTTTATTAAAAATAAAAGCACACTAAGCAGGCAATGAGCTGTGAAAACTAGGAGTCTGGCATAATTATGAAGGTCGAGGTTAAGGTTACCAAAAGAGACAGGCAAAGATTTCCAGAAAGCCTGGGAGATAAAGATATATATACACATACACATAGAAAGAGATATACAAATGAAAACAGACACAAAGCATTTCCACAGATCCAAAAAAAAATCCTCTTCAATAGAGGAAAAACAAAATCAGGGCCACTCTAAAGTTATTCTTAATAAAAACAGGAGGGAGAAGGGCCTCCAAGGCTGAATTCAAAATAGTCACATTCATTTCACATAATTTCTGTTATCTTAGTTATATCCTAGCTATATCTGATTATGGTTGGGTCAGGAAACAAACCTAGTCAAATTTACCAAGAGCCTTAGCTCTTGGAAAAACACAATTCTATTCTCCGAAAATACTCTCTTCCTTTCCATGTCTGCTTACGGAAGTGGGAAAGTTGGGCTGGAGAAACCCCTGTCTCTTTTTATAGATTCCCCCCATCTCCACCCTTCAGCCTTGACATCAATATTTCAAGTTTCAGAGGATCCCAAGCCCACCACCCCACATATAATGTGAAGCTTTACACTTATTCACATACGTTTTCTCTTCTGATCTGCATGATTTAGTGAGGGAACCATGGTGGCTTCTTAACGCTTTTTTCTCAAATAAAAAGCCAGTGAGGTAAACAATTTCGGCAACCCCTACCCCTTTAAGCCCTGTCACTCCAATCACAGTTTTAGATCTCTCAAGGACAATGACTCACAGGGAAAGTGAAGGGGGAAGGGGAGGGTCAATTGGTCAAAACCCATTCATACATTCAACAACTAGAAACCAGAGTCTTGCCACATCAGCACAGGATTTTAATTTACGGAGCACTGAGTTCCACCTTACCTTCGGCCAACACCTCGTCCACTGTGACCTGCTGTCGACCGATGCCAAAGACCCTTCCGATGTAGCCACTGCCCAGGCCCGAGGTGCTGCCCCCTCCTCCACTGGAGCCGGAGCCAAGGCCAGAGCCGCCCTGCTCTCGCCGGGAGTCGAAAAACTTCTTCATCTTGCAAATAGGAAGCAGCAAAGCAAAATACCGATGGTTTCTAGATTTTTTTTAAAGAGATCTAAGGATTTCTTCTCGGATTTCAGCTCCGAGAGGAGCCACCCGAATCCGGCCGTGGGGGTGGGGGCTGAAGGAGGATGCCTATAGGAATATGCGTGTCAATCGCGCGGCGGGTCTCCTCCTCCTCCTCCTGAGAGCGATTCGCGTAAGTTTAAACCTGTGATGACAGAGGAAGAGAGAGAAAAGATGAATCAGTAACACACTTAAAAATTCAACTGCTGAGTCCTAGGGGTAGCAAAAGCCATCATCCTGGTTTCATGCATTTTCCTGGGGAGAAAAACCCTAGGGCTGAAAACGCATCCCCAGTCCTAGATCTCCAGATCCCTGTCCTCGGAGAAAGAAGGGATTCGGGCCGCCGTGGGCAGCGCCGACCCTGCCCGGCACTGCCTCCCCCTCCTCCCCGATCCCCCCGCCGCCCTGAGAGGCAGCCGCCCCGCGAGGCAGCATCCCCCCGGCACCCACTTGAGACGGCTCGGCGGCCGGCGCCCAGCTACCAGCCCCGCAACATTGTCACTGCCGCCCTGCCGGCCTGCGACGCTGAGAGGAGGCGGCGCTGCAGCCAGAGCCCCGGCCGCGTTCGGCGCCCGCCCGCCCGCCAGCTGATTCCCGGAGCGCCTGGCGGAGACTGACCCGCCGCCCCTCCCCCGCGCGCGCTCCCGCCCGGCTCCATCCACCCAACCAGGAAGTGAACCGCCGCCGGAAGTGCCTCTCGAGGCGGCGCGGCCCGGCGCCGGGACCGCTTCTACGACCGCCGTTCGGTCGCGACTGACAAGAAGGAGTCGATGGCGAGAAGGGAACCGGGGAAGGGGATCTCAGTGCAGAGAGAGTCTAGAAAAAGAACGTTGCTATCGCCTGCCGCGGGGCACCCTGGGAAAGTTAGCTCAGCGCAGCCCGCAGCTGGACTACAACTCCCAGGATGCGCCTGGAGTAGCGGGCGTGGCGTCGACCGTGGCCTCCGCGGCCTCGAAGATGGTTAGTGGGGTGGTGCATAGGTGGGGATTCGGTTATTTAAACACATCCGGTAAAGAAACTGCCAGGGGCTAGGTTTCCCCCCTGCTGCATGTTCCACTCTTCTGGAGCCATCTTATTTGCGGCCTGGCCTCCTGGCACAAGGGACTCTGGGGGTTGTGGTTTCCACACAGATCGAGGCTGACACCTGAAGGACGCGGCTTAACCGCTTAGCCCCAAGCTGCCTCTACGGGGCTTCCAGACGTCACCTGAGCAGAAGGTGGAGGAGAGAGGGCGATGGGAGCGGCGTGCTGGCAGTGGGTTCAGGCCACATTGGAACGCCAGCCCTAAGAGAAATAAAGCCGGTGCTCGCCCCCGCCCCGGGTTCGGAAGCTACTCTGGCTCCCAGGTGATGCAGCCCGCTCGGCCGTCGGCTCTGGGCGAGGCGCTGTGAGAACGCGGGGTCAGACAGCGTCTCCTGCGGAAATCTGCCGGCGAGATTCAAACCGACCGACCACTGAGCGCTGGGTTTAGGGCAGATCCTAGGGAAGAGCGCCCGTTGCCTCGACCTCAAAGTTTGTGGGGCTGAGCGATTCCCAGTGACCCTCTACTCTTGCACCTTTGCCGAGGCTACGGGTGTGCCCGATCCTCGCCGACCCAATTCCACACGGGAACCCCAGGCAGACCTTCTGGTTTCCCGTTTTCACTGCACAATTCTTGCACTGATGCTTATTTTGCCCTGATAGCGCCTGCGTGCCCACGGCGGGGGTGCACGGCGCGATTCGCCCATAGAACGCGGAAGATTTGGAAGGCGCTTGGGACCCTTCTGTCCCTGGACTTCCACTTAGAGGACACGGAATCCCTGCCTCCCGCCCCGCCTCGAAAAGAAAAAGTCCCATCATTTTTCTGATCTCTGACTATAGGTTATTTCTCACCTCCACCTGTTCCCTCTAATGCTGCGACAGCCCTCTGGGCTTGTTAGTCGTCCCAGAATTTCTTCAGCTGGCATTTGAGAACAGAGAAGGGTGCCCCGCAAGGGGGGAAATGGTTCTTGCTTCCCCTGATCTGAATACTGAGCTGGGCTGGGCTTGTGCTGGCGGCCGCGGCTGCTGCTGCGGCTTCTTGTTTCAGGTAGTGCCCTGGTAATTAAGCTCTGTGTAGAGATAGCATCTTTTCTTCCGGAGAGAGTCAGCGTTGCCACCTCAGTTCACAAATTCATGCAGCCACCTCCAGGGTGAAATGCAGCACCTGCTAAAACATTCTCTCAAGCCCACGGAGGCATGTTCTCGGCACCTTCCTTAAAAGGCTAAATTTGTGTCAAAGTAAGTTTGGAACAGATCTTAAAATAGATGGGAAAGCTCATTGACCCCCATCTTTTCAGCATCTATTAGTCTTGACTCACTTTTTTAAAAGAAACTCTGTTAGATCCTTTATTTGTTCGGTCCTGTTGCTATGTCAGTTTTTTACTTTTCTCAACTTTCCTAGTATCAGAGCAAGGTCAGGTTTACACAGATCTCAAATCTCACTTCCGAGCTCCAAAAACTTCCAATAGGATTAAGGTAGCTTTGGATGCTTTGATCAGAATCTGAGTGAGGAGGTTAAAAAAAAAAAAAGACTAGATTCCTTGCCTTTCATTCTCTCCAAGATTCTAATAACAATTAAAATGACAAATCCACAGTTTTCCTTGTTTTACATATATTACGTTATTTAATCCTCATAACAAACCTATGAAATAGAGTACTGTTATCAAACTCATTTTAGAGAGGGGGAAATGAAACCCGGAAAAAATGGCCTTGCTCAAAGTCACCCTGATAGCAACTGGCAAAGCCAGGATTCAAACCCACACGTTTTGGTTTCATGAGCACAGTTCTTAACTGGCTACACTGAACTCTCTACCTAGAAAGAGCAAACATAAAAACTGATTAAAAGACATTAGTATAGTTAGAAAACTATCTACAAGTGGTATAGAACCAGGAGACAGGAAACCTTTGTCACTGAGGTATCTGTGACCACTTAGATCTCACCATCTATTTTCTCAGCTCTAAAACTAGAGTTCTCTTACAACTCTGAGTAATTCTCTTATTTCCTGAGTATAAACTAATCACATCAGCCACTATAATCTTGAAACTTCTACACTTCCTTTCTGTATAATTTGTCCTACCCTGCCTTACATTTTTATTCAATCTTAATCAAGTACCTCAAAGTCAGGGAACAGTCTTTTACTATGTCCTTGAACATCTATTACAATCATTTATATAGAATGTGCTCTTATCAATATTTAAATAAACTAATTGACTTCAGATTATCTGTGACATAGAAGTGAGCAATCTCATGTAGAAAGATTGTTTTGAAGTGTTCTACATCAGGTGAGCTGTTGAAGTAGGTTTAGGAGATACAGTAGATAAACTACCAATTTAAGGGAATAGGAAAGGAAACTGACATTTACTATGTATCTTCCATACCTCAGTTACTTAACATTTTATCTTGTTTAATCCTCATGGCTGCACCCTAACAAAATGGATACTGTTATCTACCCATAGTAAAGCAGTATTGAAATACTGTTATACTACTTAAGAATCTACTTTGATACTCATAAACTGTTAACCCCATTTTTTTTTTTAAGGACTAGAGATTAAACTCAGGGGTGCTTATACCACTAAGCTATATCCCCAGTCACTTTTACTTATTTTTGAGAAAGGGTCCTGCCAAATTGCCAAGGCTGGTCTCAAATTTGTGATCCTCCTGCCTCTGCCTCCCTAGTAGCTGAGATTACAGGCATGTGCCACCAGAAAGGAAAGGTAGGTATTCCTGGAGATTGAACCCAGAGGCTCTTTATCACTGATCCATATCCCAGACCTTTTTATTTTTTATTTTGAGACAGGGTCTCACTAAGTTGCTTAGGGTCTGACTAAATTACTGAGGCTAGCCTTGAACTTGTGATCCTCCTACCTCAGCCTTCCAAATCACTGGGATTATAGGCAGGTGCCACCATGCCCAGCTATCCCCAGTTTGTTTGTTTGTTTTCGTGGTTGTAGATGGACAGCATGCCTTTATTTTATTTGTTTTATTTTTATGTGGTGCTGAGGATCAAACCCAGTGCCCCACATGTGCTAGGCAAGTGCTCTGCCCCTGAGCTACAGCCCCAGCCCCTTATCCCCAGTTTTTATAGATGAACAATGAAGATTTTATTCATAGCAAATGGATGTGTATGTCTTGTTAGGTTTGGAGGAAATGATTTGCTCTGTAGTGTGACTAAACAGTGACCATAAACTCAGTCATGGAAAAGGTATACTCCCATCTTTAGAGGAAATCAAAGAGAAGGGGACCAGCATTGTTTAAGGACCTTAACTAAGTCAGGCACTGTGTTGGATATTTAACCATATGATTTAACTTTAGCAATACACCTATGAGATGTGTGTTACTTGTATTTTATCAGTGTGTAGACAGAGTCTGGGCAAGGTTAAAGTTTGTCAACTGTTGTTCCACACAGCCTTCAAGGGCAGAGCCAGGATCAGAACCAGACTAACCTCAAACCACATCATTTTCACTATACCTGTAGTCATTCTCTGTGGCTATCTTTTAACCCAGTAGAACTTGTTAGAGATGTAAATTATTGAGTCAGAACTAAATAAGAGGCAGAAGCAGCAATCTTTTCCCACAAACTATCCAGCTAATTCTAATAGACATTCAAGTGTGAAAACCAGTATTTGACTGAAGGAAACTTATAACAACCATTATATAAGGCACTCATAAAGCTAACTATAAAATAACTATAAGGCACCAGTAAAAAATGTGGGAGAAAATAAAATCTAGGAAAAAGATCATTAAAAATTTTTTTATCTTCATCAAAAGAATATAAAGGAGAAAATCAACAGTAATTCCACCAGAGACAACTGCAGGTGACATTGTGATCAATTTCCTTTTAGCATTTTTTCATATATAAAATAATATTTGAGGACTAGGGTTGTAGCTCAGTGGTAGAGTGCTCACCTAGCACATGTGAGGCACTGGGTTTGATCCTCAGCACCACATAAAAAATAAGTAAAGTTATTTTTAAAATTGATTAAATTGTGTATTTTCTATATCTTATTCAGTTAAGTTTCCCATATTATTGTATATTCTCTAAAAAACATTATTTTATTAAAAAAACCAAATAACTCAATTAATAAATGGGCAAAGGTACTGAACAGACACTTCACAGAAGAAATACAATCGATTACAAATATATTTAAAAATTTTCAACATCTCTAGCAAATAGAGAAACGCAAATTAAAACTACACTGAGATTTCAACTCATTCCAGTCAGAATGGCAATTATCAAGTATAAAAGTAACAATAAATGTTGGCAAGGATGTGGGGAAGAGGTACATTCATACATTGCTGGTGGAACCACAAATTGGCACAACCTCTCTGGAAAGCAGTACGGAGATTCCTAAGAAAACTTATGAAGGGAACCACCATTTGACCCAGTTATCCCACTCCTCAGCATATACCCAAAGAACTTAAAATCAGCATACTATAGTGATGTGACCACATCAATGTTTATAGCAGCTCAATTCACAGTAGCTAAGCTATGAAACCAACCTAGGTGCCCTTAAACCAGTGAAAAATGAGGTATATATACATGATGGAATATTACTTAGCCATAAAGAAGAATGAAATTATAACATTTACTGGTAAATGGGTGGACTGCAGACTGTCATACTAAGGGAAATAAGCCAATTCCCAAAATCCAAAGGCCAAATGTTCTCTGTGATATGCAGATGCTAACACAGTGAGTGGGGAGAGGGAAAAAAATAGAAGTTTATTGGATTAGACAAAGGGGAATGAAGGGAAGGGAGGGGTGATGGGAATAGGAAAGACAACAAATCAGAAAAAAACTTCCTATGTTTGTATATGATTACACAACCAGTGAAAATGCACATCGTGTACAGCTACAAGGGTGGGATCCTAATTAGAATGTTAAACTCCTTGTATGTATGATATATCAAAATACAGGTCTGGGGTTGTGGTTCAGTGATAGAGTACTTGCCTAGCATGTGTGAGGCACTGGGTTTGATTCTCAGCACTGCATATAAATAAATATTCATCAACAACTAAAAACCAAACAAACAAAATACATCCTACTGTCATGTATAATTAAAAAGCACAAATTTAAAAATTATGGAAAAAACACATTATTTTAATGACTGCTTAGTACTCAGCCCTTAACTGTCCGATAGTTATTTATTCTAAAATTTTGCTGTTTTACATGTGATTAGAATGAATATCCTTTGGGGTGCTTCTTTGATTGTTTTTATAAATGGAATAATCAGGTCAAAAGGTATGAATATTGTTATAACTAGAGAGACAAAGTACCCTCTAGAAAAATTATACTGATTTGTTCTCTGCTTACTGATTTAGATAGCAAATATTTATTACACACCTACCATGCATTAGACACTAGGAAACTTATGAAATTAACAAAATAGATAACTCCTTCCCCTCAAGGAGTCTTTGGTCTTAAAAGGAGGCATTAAATGCTAAGTATACCCATAACCTGACCAACACTGAATCCATGTGGTTTAAAAAGAAATTCATTCCATTTTGTTAGATAGAGATGATGCTCATTTTGGTTTAACCCATTACATTCCAAGTTTTCAATTTTGTGAACATAATAAATATTCAAATATTATTTCCAAGTTACCATAGGTGGTATATTTGTTGCTCAATTTAGTTTTTACATGTGTTTTACAACTAGGACAATGAGACAAAATGGGTTAATTTAGTGAGATTGAATGCTTTCCTGGTATTCTTCAGTTGTTTTATTAAGCACCTATTATAAGTCAAAATTGTGTCCTGAACCCAAACAAGGCATCACACATGCTAAGCACACTACCATTAAACTTTACCACCAACAACCCCTTCTTAACCTCATGAGAGCGCCTTGAAAATTTGCTCTCTCAACCACTGAGTTTTTTTTCCCTGCTTCTAATGCAAATTTAAATTTTACCGTGTGTTTCCTTACAGATGTTCCTTTCCTAGTTTTCTTGTTCTACTTACCTTATGGCCAGCTCCCCCTTTTCCTCTCAATTGATTTCTCCTATAAATTGTTTCAGTGTTCACTTGTCTTTTCCTTGTTTTTGTTTGTTGTTTGGTTGGTTGGTTTTTGTGGTGCTGCTGGGATTGAACCCAGGACTTTGTGCAAACTAGGCCAAGTACTGTACCACTGAGCTACATCCCAGTCCCCTAACTTTTCTTTAATTGTTCATTGCATACATAAAGTTGATACTTTTTTTTTTTTTCAGAAATTGCCTTCATTAAATCTTATTTGAAAGAACAGCTTTCTGCAACTTAAGAGGTAGTCATATTTTCTTCCTGTCACTATTACTCACCCTCAATGAGCACTGTTGTTATTAGTCTTAACCTTTCTCTGAGTCATTTAAGGAATTTTAGTGGGTTGTTGGGAGGGGCTAAGGGACATCCAATCAATTGCCTTCTTGAGTTTGGATTCAGCCTTTTCATATTGAAAATTCGCTGTATTGACTAGATTGAGCGCATAAAATTTTGAACTAAGATATATTGGTGATAACTGACATAAAATATAAATTGTAGTTACTGAAATGGTCAGGGAGAACTGTATAAATGTTCCTGTCCCATTCTTAATGAGGCAGGTATTCTTGAAATCTTTTCCCATTAGTCTGTACCTCTTAGTTGGATGCCCCTGTGGTCACAGAATGTATTTTGACCATAAGGTTGCATGTGTCTAGGGAACACCAGGAAGCTACACCCAATCCACACAGGAACCAAATCCGGGACTCTGGCTTTGGTATTTAAGACTGTTTGCCTGAGCAAATGATCATTAAACACCAGAGTTAGGATATCCTGCTAGAATCTTATTCTGACTCTTAGAGCTGTGCTGTTTCAAAATGTTGGTCTACAGACTAGTGTCAGTCCTTAAACTGTTTGATACTGGGGTACAACTAGGTAAGTACAAAAATTGAGAGTAAACTTTTACAATATGTAAACTACATACAATTTACAGTCCAACTGATACACTTTAGGAGTGAAAAGTGGCGCTGTTAATAATTATGTCTTGACAGCCAGGTGCAGTGGTGCAAACCTTCAACCCCAGAAACTGTGGAGGCCGAGACAGGAGGTTCACAAGTTTCATGCCATTCTTGACAACTTAGTGAGACCTTATCTCAGAATTTAAAAAAAAGGGGGGTCAGGGATATAACTTAGTAGTAGTGCACCCCTGGGTTTAATCCTCAGTACTACAATTGATGACAAACATTAACTAACCTAGCAAAGAAAACTGGAACCTGGTCACGTCATTCTTACACTTCACTAGTGGTAGAGGCCTATAGATAATTCTAACAATGACCTCCTGCACCTCTCTTTTCCTTAGTATACCATACCCTAATGCCCAAATCCCAGGCCTTTCATACTTCTTAGGATGGCCCAACCATTTCGCCTAAACCCCCTTTGCCCACCATTTCCCAAAACATCCCTGGAAATTGACTAATGATTGGATACCATGTCTTGCCCTCTTCCCCAAACTGAGGTTTCTTCCAGTGACTCTGTCCACCCCGGGAGTATTTTGGAAGGCCAATACCTGTCCTCAGTCATCACTCCATGAGGAGTCTTAAAATACCACTTATTATCATAACCCTTAAACTACTGAATGCAGCTTTAAACCCAGTTCATCACAAACTTCAGCAGCGACTGCCTCTCTACAGGATTAAAAAGTAGTAAACTATTTTAAATAGGTTTTGTTGGGTGATTTTTTTTGTTTGTTTTTTGCTAGTGAACTTCTATAATAAGAGGATAAAAATTAGACCACAGTAGAGATCTAGTCTTTCAGCTGGGCCTCTGCTGAAAGCAACCATGAAATACCACACATTACTTGTGAATTATTACAGTTGTCTTCAAAAGATTTTTGCTAGCCTCACTAAATTAATTTTGTAATCCCTGTATTCTCTCATACATTTTAAAGTTGACATATAGAAATACTCATCATAAGTCTAAATAATTTCAAAATATAAGATTTAGTGCATTAATTTCATCAGTTCCTACATCTTATAAATATTATCATTTATTACTATAAATAAAATTGTGCCATTCTTTTTTTTTTATTGTAAACAAATGGGATACATGTTGTTTCTCTGTTTGTACATGGCATAAAGGCATACCATTTGTGTAATCATAAATTTACATAGGGTAATGTTGTTTGATGCCATTCTTTCAAATGTATTCAGTGTAAACTAAATACCACATATTTGACGCAATATAGATATTCACCATGATCCCTTCAAAAATATTTAAATTTTTCTTCAACATCTAGACATTTCACATTGTTCCTTTTTCTTCTGGAACACATATTTTTCCTTCCTCCAAGGTTTTATTCCAAGGAAATGTAATTTTATGCTTGAAATTATATCATTAATTATATCATATTTCTCTGTAATAAAATATGGAATACATGTAAATTTGAGGTCTTAATTTCTTGTGAGTTGAAGTCTCTTAAAAAGTTTTCCTCTGGAATGACTCATCATGATAATTATTAGTTTTACACAGTTTATTAGAACAACATGATGTAATACAAGTTTGAAAAATTGATGAAAAGTAAAAATATTTTTGAAATGCATTTCTTCATGAGATGCATGAGGCTTTAAGAATTTAGTTAGTTAATTCCATCAATTCTGTGCCTCTTTAAAATTTTTTTATAAATATAAGGACCAGGAAAACATTTAATATGTAGATGAGTGGAACTTGAAGAAGTTTACTTTAACAGAATTACTTATTTCTTCGTACCCTTGGGATATAAGCAAAAAAAAAAAAAAAAAAAAAAAAAAAAAAAAAATCCAAAGGTTCTAGTCTCAAAAATTATTTTTAATAATACATCAAGTTACACTTGATTGATCTTTTTGAAATCTTATCAAAAGGAAAAGAAAACCACTGCTTGCAGAAATTCACTACAGAGTCACTGGAGCCATTCAATTGCTTGGTTTCTGAGAAATATATCAAAAAGGTATTACCAAGATTTAGCAAATGACTGCTATTATTTCCCTTTGCAGTCCCTAGACATCTCTTTTAATCCAATATTCTCAGAAGGGATTGAGAAAATATAAATAATATTAACTTCAAAGCACCTTTGCTAACACAATATTTCTTGGTAAAATGGTATTGTTATAATGTGATTTATATGTATTTGTCAAAGTTGTGGAGATGCAGATTTTACTCATATAATTTATGAAAATGTCTGTCATATAATCTAGTTAGTAAAGTCGGTCCTCTTTGTCAAACCAACCAGAAAATCAGAGACTTACTTTTGCAAAAACGTTACACTTCATTTTCAATATAAATACGTGTTCATAATTGTTTCAAGAAAATTATAAAGCCAGGCACTGTGGACATGCTTATAGTCCCAGCTGCTTAGGAGGCTGAGGCAGGAGAATGGCAAGTTTGAGGCCAAACTTGGGAGACACTGTCTCAAAATAAAAAAGTAAAAAGGGGCTGGGGCTGTGTGTCAGTAGCAGAGCACACCCTAGATTCGATCCCTAATACCACATTAAAAAAAGATGGGGGGAGATTATTAACTATCGAGAAGCATAAATTATAGAGAGCGTCTGACAACATTATTAAAAACAAGATTAAAACAATATAGCTTTGATGTAATTGGCTTTTCCATTTATGTTATAAAACAAGATGAAAAGATATGCCACCTTTTTATTACCTATTTCGAAATAATGCACTGTGTCACCAAAGTTACAAGTATGTCATCTGTTGATCAAGGAGTATGATAAAAGGCATTGGAGACTTTTGTTAAATATATGAGGCATGGATCCAATACCATTATTTATTTTTTCAGAATCCTTAAATAAGAATCATGTGAAAATTAGAAACAGCCCCATTAATTTTTTAGATATCATGTTCAAACTTCCCTTGTGTATTTGATAAAAGAGAAATATATAAACTGCTAAATATATAAACTGCTAAAAGCTAATTGCAGCTGGAATATATATTTTTTTTTGCTTCTAATAAGAGATAGAAAATACTAAACATTAAACTGGATGAAATAAGATAAAGATTTACTGTAGCTCAGATAAATATATCATTACATTATTTATTAAATAGATTTTAACTTAATGACTCACACTGAATTTTAAAGAAATTAAGTAATACTTTCATCAAAATTTATACCCATTAGTTCCCAAAAACAACTGAAATTATAACAGAATCAGTGTCAAGCTTCTCCTGCCTAACATTGAGATGGTGGGGATGTGTGGGAGGAAGTGGGAAATGGTGCTAATGGGTACAGGATTCCTTTTAGGGCAAATGGGAATCCGAAATTGATTGGAGTGATGGTCGCACAACTGCAGAAAGACACTAAAAACTGCTGAATTGTACACTTTAAATGCATGAACTGCATACTACATGTATACCACAATAGGATATGCGGGGGGAGAAAAGAAAAAGTTCCAAAACTGTGTTGTAGAAGAACTTCGGTCTACTTTACAAAGTACTCCATCCTATCCTTAGAGAACTGTGCAGGATATCCTGTGACGGGGTGTCTGTGGATGCTGTGGCAACATTATGAAAACTCCCCTCTCCTTTTTTATGTACTGATTTTCTCCTCTCGTTCCTTCTCACCCCATGGCATATTTACTCTTTTTTGTTTCATCAGTTTTCTATTAACTCAATAATACAGATTAAAAAGTACCTGGGGCTCAGTTGGTTGAGTGTTTGCTTAGCACAGGGCCCTGGGTTCAATCCCTAGCATCACAAAAAAAAAAAAAATGGGGGGCTGGGGTTGTGGCCCAGTGGTGGAGCGCTTGCCTAGCATGTGAGGCACTGGGTTGATTCTTGACACCACATACCAATAAATAAATAAAGGTTTATCAACAACTAATAAAATTATTTTTTAAAAAAGTATCTGAAGACTCATTTTTATTGCTCACAGGTCTATGGCAAGTGAGCAATTAATTCCTTTTCTTCTTTTCTTTCTTTCTTTTTTAGTTTTGAGAAAGGGTATCTCTGAGTCGCCCAGGCTGGGCCTTGAACTTGAGATCCTCCTGTTTCAGCCTTCCCATCATGTAGCTGGGATCACAAGCATGCACCTGTAATTGAGCTATTCATTATGATCTTGACTGGACTCACTCACACATTGGCTATCAACTATTGATCTTTTGGGGGATCTCTCACAATCTGGGGGATGGCCAGATGATGCCAAACTGGGATAGTCTCTGCTTTTCTCCCATATCTCCCATATCTGCCTAGTGGGCTCGTTGGGGCAGGTTCTCACGTGAGGCAGAGATGCACAAGTCAGCAAGCAGAAACAGATGCTTTTCAAGGTCCTGCTGTCTCATGCCTGGTAACATTCCACTAGCTGAAACATGATCCATGGAGGAGCTCACAGTCAAAGTGGGCAGGAACTGCAAAGTTAGGAGCCAAAGAGCATGGTAGTGTGTATAAATTCACATTTATCTGTTTAATGAACTCTTAATTTATTTAATATTATAAATTCAGCCATTACCCCTTCAAAGTGAATTTTTTTTCTGTTGTTTACTATTACAGAAGTATAAGAAATGAGTCATAAATACAGACAAGCAAAATGAATATACAGAAATATGATAATGTCTCTCACCTAGGAACTCTTTTTTTTTTTTATGGGAGTTCACTAGGGGTGCTCAACCACTGAGCAACATCCCCGGCCCTTTTTTATATTTTATTTAGAGACAGGGGCTTGCTAAGTTGCTGAGGCTGGCTTTGAACTCACAATCTGCTGCCTCAGCCTTTCTAGTTACTGGGAGCCACTGCACCTGGGGTATTTTGTTTGTTTGTTTGTTTTTGCCTGGATCTTGAACTCAAGGCCCTGAATATGCAAGACAAGCACTCTACCACCAAGCCACAACCGCAGCACTTTTTATTTTGAGAGAGGGTCTCACTAAGTTGTCCCCGCTGGTCTTGAATTTCTGATCCTCCTATCTCAGCCTCCTGAGGATCACAGGTGTACACCACTGTGCCCAGTGTGAGAATCACTCTATGTGTATATTCTTCTAGATCTCTCTCTCTCTCTCTCTCTCTCTCTCTCTCTCTCTCTCTCTCTCTCTCTCTCCACACACACACACACACACAATGAGAAAATTTAATTGAAAGCAGTCATTTGATCTCAATTAGAACTCACATCTCACCAAGTGGTATGGAAAACTCACCTTCTGCATATAGTGTATGTCTCCAGGGTCCCTCTTCTAACACAGTATATAACCTCTACCTATTAAATGGGATACTTCTGCTTCTGCAGCAGGCTTGTCTTCTGCTTTTTACATGGCCAGTGATTTTACCAATGCTCTGTGGCATGGTAAATATGGACATACAGTTATAAATTCATTATAAATTTCCTTGAGAAATTAAAATTAAGTTATTTTTTTTTTTTTTTTCAGTGTTAAGGATTGAACCCAGGGATGCTCTACTACTGAGATACAGCTACATCCCCCATCATTCCCCTTCTTATTTGAGACGGGTCTCACTAAGTTGCCAGACTGGTCTCAAGTTTGATATCCTCCTGCCTCAGCCTCCAGATTGTAGTTGGGATTCAGGCATGCACCTGCTCAATTTTTATTTTTACTTTTAATTAAACATACATTTTCTTTTTCTTTCCTTTGTGGTCATTTTTGTCAGAGTTTATTCCACAATCTAAAATATAACCAAACAATGACATGAATAAAGAAGTAAATATTTTCGTTTACAATGGATGTTTTGTGATAACAAGTATCCAATTTAATTTCTGTATACCTTATTGCAGGACTATTCAACTTTTATTTCCTACACATAGAGCTTATAATCAGACGTAGGCTTTCCCATGTTCCCCACTGACCCTGTTGGCTGGTGGTGCTGGCCCTACTGTCTTGAACATCAAATAGCTATCAAAGCAGCTACATCTGAGAACTTTCCCACCACCAACCCAGATCATAAAGAGTTGACAATCCTTGCCTTGTTTTATCAGAAAGCACCTGGCGTGCTGTCCTTGAAAGGAAGTTAATAGCTGCCTTACCAATGGAAAAGTTGGGCGGGGGAGAGATTCAGGTTAATGCTTTTTACATTCTAGCCTTAACTGTGTGTCATTGTGAGAACTTTTTGCTGCACTGTGTCTCCCACACTAGAGCCAGAGCAGAAGCTAACGAAGGGCAAGCACAGTATAATGCAACTATTAATAATAATAGGCAGCAGGAAAAACCACAAAGGAGATAAATGCTAAAATGAATGGTGACTGGACCATAGTAAACTTGAGACATTGTCATCCTAACAGTAAAGTTATAGTTATCAAGAGGAATGTGGTGAGGGCCCAGAGGTAGACAAATAGACCATCAACAGAATAGAGAAACTGACCACAGATAAATGGAAATCTGATGTGTTAGATCAGTCTATGGTGAAAAGAGTATATGGTACTGGGACATTTGGCTGTCTAAATGGAGAAAATGAAGATGGACCTTATACCTTATGCCAATCATAAAAATCAATGCAGAATGAACTTAAATGTGAATGGCAAATGTTTTAAATATTTAGAAGAAAAAAGAATACATATAATACATAGTGTTAATGACTTCTAGATGAGGAAGGATTATGTAAATGAAACACAAAAAAGCACAATGCTTAAAGGAAAAATATCTGATAAACTTGAGACTATATTAAAATTAATAATTTTGTTCAGAAAAAGACATGATTGGGCTAAAGGTGTAGTTCAGTGGTAGGACACTTGCTTAGCACACATGAGACCCTAGGTTCAATTCCCAGTACCGAAAAAAAACCCAAAATAAATAAACAAACAAAGAAAGACATAAAGTAAGTCAAAAAACAAACTGCTAGCTCAATTAAAATATCTATTCTTTTTTTTTCTTTTTGCGGTGCTGGGGATTGAACCCACGGCCTTATGCTTGCAAGGCAAGCACTCTACCAACTGAGCTATATCCCCAGCCCTAAAATATCTGTAACTCAAGTAACAGGAAAGTTCACCATCTAGAATATGTAAAGCACTTCTACAAATCAATAGGAAAAAGCACAGTAGAAAAATACAAAAAAAGAAAAGAGATCAAATGTTTCCTAGGAATAAACAAATACATAAATGGTCTAAGTACACATTAAAAGATGCTTGATTTCATTCATCATCAGCAAAATGCAACCCTGAAACACACAATGCATTCTATCATTGCTAAAGCATCAGAAAGCACTGAGTGTTGACCAAGGTGTGAAGCAACTAGAACTCCCAATTCCCTGTGGCCAAAAGTGTAAATTGCAACTGTGTTAAGTTTGATATTTCTGTTAAAGGTGCACAAACCCTGTAACTCAGCAATGCAATTGTTAGATGCATACATCCTGGAGAAATTCCTGGGCCCGTGTACTGTGAGATATGTGGGGAAATTTTTTAAAGCGTTGCTTTAAATAACAGACAGAAACAATTAGAAGCAACCTATTGTTTAAAGATTGAAGATAAACTATTTGATTATTCACGAACTACGGTTACATGGATCAGTTATTGTTAAATACAAAACGTACTACTTACTAACACACACAGGAATGACCACATAAGGAGAAAGAAAAACGGGGCCTCCTGCAATCCAGGCAGAGAGATCTCAGAAGGAACTTGCTCTACTGGCATCTTAACCTTGGACTTCCAATTTCCAGAACTGTGAGAAAATAAATATCTGTTGTTTCAGGGAAAACAAAACCAAACCTAGTAAGTGGGGGAAAAAAATGAAGCAAGAAATATACAGTATGATTTTTATGACTTTAATATATACATTTCAAAAACAGCAAAACCAAACAATATTTTTGTGGATACTTAAATGTGTAGCAATAGCATAATAACATACTTGTGAATAATAATAAACACCACATTCAGAATTACGGTTACTCTCTGAGTGTGGCGATCTATGCTTGTGATGCCAGCAACTCTGGAGGCTGAGGCAGGAGGACTGCAAGTTCAAGGCCAGCCTAAGCAATTTTGCAAGGCCCTTGGCAACTTTAGTGAGACTCTATCTCAAAATAAAAAATGATAAAAAGGACTGGGATGTAATTCAGTGGTAAAATGCTCCTGTATTCAATCTCTAGTACAAAAGAAAGAAAGAAAGAAAGAAAGAAAGAAAGAACAAAAGAAAGAAAGAAAGAAGGAAGGAAGGAAGGAAGGAAGGAAGGAAGGAAGGAAGGAAGGAAGGAAGGAAGAAAAAAGAATTATAGTTACTCACAGGGAGAGAAAGTAGGAAACAAACAGGTTTGGGACCACAAACAGGTATGTGGTCTCAGTAATATCACTTTATTCCTTTTTCAAAATCTGAAACGGCTTATTAAGATTTGATGAAACTGGTATGGCCCAAGATGGCGGTCACCACGTAGAAGGCAGCTGCAGAAGATGTCAACGTTACTTTTGAAGATCAGCAAAAGACAAACAAATTTGCCTGGAATACAAGTAGAATCACAGAACTAAAGGAAGAAATAAAAATAAGAAAGAAACAACTCCAAAGTTTAGAAGATGCCTGTGATGACATCATGCTTGCAGATGATGACTGCTTAATGATACCTTATTAAATTGGGGATGTTTTCGTTAGCCATTCTCAAGAGGAAACAGGAAATGTTAGAGGAAGCAAAGAAAAATTTGCAAGAAGAAATTGATGCCTTAGAATCCGGAGTGGAATCAATTCAGTGGGTGTTAGCAGATTTGAAAGTTCAGTTATATGCAAAATTGGGCCACAACATAAACCTTGAAGCTGATGAAAGTTAAACATCTTATAATACTTTTTAAAATTTGTTTAATAAACTTGAATATTGCTTAAAATGATAATTTCCCTTCTTCAAATGACATGGAAAGGAAGACTTTCTCTTTTTTCAATTTTTCATTAGTTTAACATGTCTTGTTTATTTATTTTATATTTTTGAAAAAGACAGTATTCATCTATGTATTTTGCATAAATGTTATATCAAGTTGAGGGGCTTTATGTCATGTTATTAAAATCAGTTAAGCAATCATCAAAAAAAAGATTTGATGAAACTGGTAAGGATATATGGAACTTGATTGTTATTTTTTTCTTTCTATATAGTCAATTGATATGCATAATCAACTTTTTTTCAAAGACAAAAACAAAAAAAAGTGAAGGAGGAAAGTACTGACCTGCTGCCTGCCTCAGTGGGAACTGACTTCTGCACGTCCCTCATTTGGCCCCTGGGTCTAGTGCCAAATAGGACTCTCGGCTAGGGGAGTCCCTCTGGGATTCTGCCTCTCTGCAGACCCAGGCACTGGGGGAGACATGAGACCAGACTGAGTCTGTTCCACTCTGTTGTTCCTTGCCCTGCACAGCGCTATGGTGTAGCCAGCGGGGCTTTAGGACAAAGGGTTTGGGGGAACGCAGAGCAGGTCCCTCCACACACGCCCAGTGTGTATCTTACACCTCTACCACTTCTAGGTGACCTCAGTGGACACTATGCCTGGCACAAAGGAGGTGTCCGAGATGCCTTTGTTGACTTGATCCCAGTCATTATCAGCTTGAGTGGGAGGATGTGAGAATAGCTGCGTAGTGAGGAGGTGTTTGCCAGGGTCTGTCAGGTCCCCCAACTCTGCCAGCTTTCTAGCTGCCAGGCCCTGGGAAATATGGCTCGTTTGCAAGGGGCTGAGAGCAGGTATTCAGAATTTTTAGGACTTGGGTTTCATTTCAAATAACTCCAGGCCAGTGAGAAATGGATTCTGCTGTCTTTTCCTGCCATCTAAACATTTCAAACCCAAGTCTTATATCCACCCCACCCCCTCATATAAAACTTTCTTGTTCAGAAACTCCTCTGAGCTACTGACAAAGATATCATCTCGGAGTTTTCTATTTTTACCCTGTGTGTAATCAATGAGAACATACTGTGACTTAAGTGGAGAATTATGAATTGATAAAAGCAAACTACGAACATTTGCTTTTGTTCCCGAGCAAACTAACAAAGGAACATGTACCTAATATATAGAAATATAGTGGTCATTTTATGGGTCAGTCTTTCTGCAGAAGTACTCAATGATATCTGTGTTTGTTTCCAGGGAAGAAAAAAATATGCTTTCAAGATTCAAATTGGTTAGGCTGGGGAAAAGTTTTTGTAATGAAGGATTTTCTAGAAATACTGAAATATAAGATACTATCAACCCTTTCTCTGTGATTTATTAACCCATCAGTTTAATGCCTATTCTCTACCATTCCTTTACAACAAAAAATAATCTGTTGCTCCCAGTTACTGGGGAGGCCGAAGCAAGAAGATCAATTGAGCCCAAGAGTTCAAGTTCAGCCTGGACAACAGAGCAAACTCCTGACTCAAGATCATCATCATCATCATCGTCTGTTCTCCAACATGATAGCATTATTTTTTTAAATCTCATTTCAAATATTGCACCACTCTAGGTACAGCAAGGCATTTTTATTTTGTTTTCTTCTTGACAGTCCAACTCTACACAATTTTTTTTCCTTTTTTTGGTACCAGCGATGGAATCCAGGGACCAGAGCTATCCCTGGTCCTTTTTATTTTTTTATTTTGACACGCAGGGTCTAAGTTGTTGAAGGTCTCACTAAACTGCTGAGTCTGGTCTTAAACCTGTGATCCTCCAACCTCAGCCTTCTGAGTTTCTGAGATCACAGACATGCACCACCATGTCCAGCTGGTATTCTTTTTATGTAATGGGCTCACTATGTGTAGTTTTGTATTCTCCATTTTACTTGGACAATATGATTTCAAAATAAAGTGGTACATGAGTCTCGTGAATACACAGAAGTGCTGACAAAGTTCTTTCACACACATAGTCACGTAAAGATAAATGAAAATTTCTGTAGTTTAAATGAATCTCTCTGCATTTTAATTGTACTTGAGTGAATGTCACCTCAATTTTTAAAACATTCTAACTTTTTTACTTTGGTTCTTTCAAATCAGCCAAGGACATAAACTAAATAGAGCTTAATTTAGAATGTTAAACTCAACAAAATTTAACACAGAGCAGGAAGTAGAAATGTGGGTACCAGAGGCTAAGGGGGAGAGGGGATGAGGAGTTATGGTGTTTTTTTTTTTTTTGGTGCTTACAAGGCAAGCACTCTACCGACTGAACTATCTCCCCAGCCCCAGGAGTTATGGTTTAACAGGAGTTGGAGAAGATGAAAGGGATTAATGGTGGTGATTCACAGTGTGAATGAACTCAGTGCTACTGAACTAGACACTTAAAAAGGGTTAAAATGGCGAATTTTATGTTATATGTATTTTAGCCACAATAAAAAGTTTTAGAAAGTCAATTACTGAGTAATAATGATATTTGCTGCCTCAAAGTTATTTGAAATGTGACAAACGTAAATAATAAAATGTGTTGATGTTAAGATGCATTGTCTAGAATAGTGGGTTCAGAAACAAGTGAATAAAAGAATTTCCCTTCAAAGGTAAATTAAAAATTAAATTTACCCCTGGCGTGATTCTGTCGTGGGCATCTGTTCTCTGGGACAGAAGTCATTTATTTCCATCCATTTTTTCTCTCACCGAAGTACATGTCATCACCCCAGGGAAGATTCGATGGACTGGACATGAATCCCCTAAGACCCCAAAAATATCTTTTCAGTGAGTAAAAGACTGACAAAGATTATCACCTTAAGGTAGGTAATGATGAAAATGAGCACCAGTTATCTTTAAGAACGGTCATTTTGGTTTATGCAAAAAAAAATAAATTGCACATTGTTGAAAGAGAGGCAATAAATAACGAAGGTAGTCCAACTAAAGTAGCACTGGCAACTTTTGAAACATCTGTATAGCCAACCAGTTTCCCTGAGGGGCTTTGAAATGACACAGCCTGTGGTCTTAAGGTTGAAGTGTGATTCTGAGCCTGTGCACGTCAGTGGACAACACTTATCGCGGTCAGAAGGTGAAGAGGAGGAAGACCTAAAGCTCTTGAGTATATCTGGAAAGCCATCTTCCTTTGGAAGTGACAGCTAGTTTCTGTGGAAGAAAAGAAACCTCGTTGCTGCTGAAGATGAGGAGGAAGAGAAAGAGGAAGAGAAGGAGTATTTCGATGAGGAAAAAACTGAAGGAAAAACTTCTGTAAATAAATTGACATAAGCTACTCCAGTCAAAAAATAAAAAATCGAACCAGATGGAAAAGACTTAAGATCATCAATACCAAGACCAAAAGGTCAAGGATCCTAAAACACCAAAACAATCTAGCTGTAGAAGACATTAAAGCAAAAATGTAAACAAGTATAGAAAACGCACATTGAACAGCCCTGGGCACTACAGGTAAGTGAAGCCCAAAGATGGAGAGAGAGGAAAAGAAGAGGTGAGTACTGTCCACACTGAGGACCATCAACAATCCAGGCTGCTTTAATCTCAAGTCTCTTTCCTGATTTGCCACCCACACCCGACTCCAGACTGGGAGCAATCTCCCCTGATTTCCTAAGGTACTTTATTTTGACTGCCGTGACAAGCGAACCTCACATACTGCCTTTCATTACTGCACCTGTGCCTCATCTCTGTTTTTTTTAATATTTTTTTTAGTTGCAGATGGACACAATACCTTTATTTTATTTGTTTATATGCAGTGCTTAGAATCAAACCCATTGTCTCACACGTGCCAGGCAAATACTCTGAGATTTGCCACAACTCCAACCTCTCATCTCTTTAACCATGTTTTAAGCACTTTTGTTGCTCCTTAGCTGCTCAACTAATATTTGAATGAATTTTTAAAAATTAAACTTAACTGAAGCAGTTTGACAATTTATAGGAAATGAATGAAGAAGTCTTTATTATATCTATATATAATTATATATAGATATAATAATTATATCTACATATATACATATATAGATATAATAAATATATACATATTTATTACATAGTGATGTAATAAATATATAAATATAATACATATATATGTATATGTATATTTATTTATTATATATCCCACCCCTCTAGTTCTGGGGCCCTGCACATGCTAGGCAAGTACCCTGCCACCGAGCTGTACTTCCAGCCCTTATATTATATATCTTAACTATGTTATTAAAAATTCTTCACAAATAAAATTTTAAATGTCTCCAGAGTATTCTGCCTTATAACTACATCAAAACTTGCTTAATCAATCCTTTATGGTTAGACATTGTCAGAGCATGATTCCTCAAAATATGGCACTGTGGCATGCTGAGAACCTTGTTGTCTGCTGTTTTTTGAGGCAGGGTCTTGCTTCATTACCCAGGCTAGGCTCAAACTCCTGGGCTCCAGCGATCCTCCCAACTCATTCTCCAGAGTGGCTGCGACTACTGGCACAGGACAGCACACCCAGCTGGCAAGCCGAGCACTTAGAACAGAAGGAGATTGGAAAGGCCTCAGAAACAAGAAGTTCTCTCTAATTTTGTGTCCTACTCCCTCTCTCCCCAAAAGGAAGTCATTGAAACTAGAATTCTTCTTCCCCAAGGCAGATCATAGAAACTAGACTTCCTCTCCTTCCAAAGAAAGCCATAAATGTAGAAATGTTACTGTGATTTTTCCTCCTTCTACCTTGAGGACATCCATGTGACAGGTGTCATGTCCTATGCCTGGAGGAAGGAACGTGACACAGAGAGGCTAAGAAAAATACGGGCAAACAGGCCTGGCCAGGTTCACTCCCAGTCTATTACCATTAGATCATACCCTTTTGTCCAATCAGATTTTTGCAGAACTGTTCACTCTTCTTTGAACCTAAGCATAAAAATACAATTTTCCCTAGGTCTTTGGGACTTCATTTCTGAAAACTCTATGTTACGTAAAACTTTGGTTAAGTAAATTGCTTTCCTCTTATTAACCTGCATTTTTTTTTTTTTAATAGGAATATTTGCCAGGGGTCTTGAAAGGAGTGAGGAAAAAACATTACACCTTTTTATCCTATAACTTTTAGGGCATTTACAATTTTTGTTATAAATAATGTGTGACTTGCTTCTTTAGGTATAAAGACTTTGTCTGCTTTTGAGATTATTATTTTGGGTTAGTTTAGGGGTCTAGAAATAGAATTACTTGGTCAAGATTATAAATATTTTTCCTGGCACTAGTGCATGTGCCTATTTCTAGTCCTAGCTACTCAGGAGTCTGAGGCAGGAGGATCACTTGAGCTCAGGAGTTTGAGTCCAACCTGGGAAGCATAGTGAGACCCTATCTCGAAAGAAAGAAAGAAAGAAAGAAAGAAAGAAAGAAAGAAAGAAAGAAAGAAAGAAAGAAAGAAAGAAAGAAAGAAAGGAAGGAAGGAAGGAAGGAAGGAAGGAAGGAAGGAAGGAAGGAAGGAAGGAAGGAAAGAAAGAAAATTTTATAAATACTTTTAGGCAATACAAAGTTTATACTTTCAACAGAAATATGTTATCACTACTGAGTAAGAATAAGATGTAATATTCATTAGGCACTTAATTTTTACTAAGTACTGAGGTAAGTCAGTATTAATTATTACTATTTGATATATATTAGCTCAACATTAAAACCTTTCATACCATTGGTTAAAAAAACTATTTTTGAATTTGTTTTGATTAATAATGATATTGAGCTATATTACATTTTTAAACCATTTGAATTATTTATAAATAATTACTTGACTTTTTAAATTGTGAGTTACTATCATTTTTAGTTTGTGAGTTTTTTTTTTTTTTTTTTTTTTTTTTTGTGGTGCTGGGGATTGAACCCTGGGCCTTGTGCTTGCAAGGCAAGCACTCTACCAACTGAGCTATCTCCCCAGCCCTGTTTATGAGTTCTTTATGTATTAATATGCTAACCCTTTATCCCATCAGCTGTAACTATTTTATAAATTGTTTCGTGTTTTTAAATTTTCTACATGATATTTTTACAATTCTCTGTTATCAAATCTATTGAGTTTTACTTTGTGATTCATTCTTGAGTTTTAAAACATTTAATTTTATTTAATGGCTTGGTATAATCAGGAAGATACATCTTACATGTGTATAAAACCTCTCTCCTTGCATACACTATTTTGAGCTTTTACATCAGAACAACTAAACCAGATGCTTGTGCAAATCAGTTACTTTACATAACTTGATATTCTTTACATAACATTTCTTTTGAAGACTAAAATTTCTTTCTCAACAACCTATATTTCCATCCATATGGGATTGACTTCATGTATGGAACCAGCAAAATAAAATGAAAAACTACAGAGTCCTTAAAAGGTACGTTATATGTCTTAACTTGGTAACATTTGAAGTGATGAATGGCATTATGGAGGAAGAAGAATAAATATAATGCAACAAATAAAGAACAAGGTGCTTGTATAAAATTAAACCCACACGTAAGAAAATATCCAGAGTTCGTACCAAAGTTCCATCAGTATTTATTTCTGGGTCATGAGACTTTAGTTTATTTTCATAGTTTTCTTTGTACTTTTTGGCTTTGTTTTGATGATCTGCAATAAACATGTATCATTTTTTTTTGTACTAAAACAGTGAAGTTATTTTTTAAAGCAAAAGTTTTACACATACACAGGGCAACAGTATTTGTCTGTCTTTTTTCTTGTGTTTTGATTAAATGTTTACACACAGAGAGAAATTCACAAATAACATTTTCCTTAGCATTTGAACAATGTCCAAGAGGTATACACACTTCTACATTTGGATTAAACATGCAGACTTTTATCAAGAAATATATTTTCTAAGAAACATGGGCCTGCTAAATACCGGATACAAACCCCAAGTGGGAATTCTTAGGTGAGCTGTTCTGCTCTGCAAACCTTCCCACTGCGTGGCTTTCTCATGGTGTCACTCAGCCCTCTTCCTGCATCTGGGACTCTTTCCAGTGGCTACATGTGGGAGCTTCCCGTTTTTGTTCTGAGTGATGTTTACTGGAAATGGAGGCCTACTAATAAGATCTCAGCTCAGATAGCTTTGTGGGGACAGGAAGAATGATTATGAGATGGATTTGGCTAACAACCTTTACTTTCTCCTTTATTATTATCTTGTTTTCATAGGTTGACATTGTTTTGTTTTAAAACTACCTCCCTTGAGAAACCTAGGGGGAATGGTGTGGGCTGCCTTCTTGTTTCTCTCAGCCTCTCCTGATCTAGACCCTCCTCCTCTTCCCCTTACCAATACCCCCTTCTTCCCCACCCCTCCAATCAGACCTGTGCATTCACACACGTACTACAGACAGTAGATGGATATAGCAAAGAACCCATAGACAGGATAGCTGGGTATTAAACTGCTCTGTTTTCTTGGAAGGAACAATATTTGAATGTGAACAAAGGAGGCAAAGGGATTTGTCCAATACTGCACAGCTGGTTATGGCAGAACAAAGTGGAAAAGGTAGTTTTCCTATCTCCTAGTTGGAGGCCTCAGGGTTAAAACTGATAAACATTGTTAGCATTTTTCTGAACCGTGCATAAAGGCGACTTAGAGAGTCCCATCTAAAAGAATGCTGTGTAACGAGATGTTGTTTTGTTTGAAGATCAGGTTAGTAAAATTAAAGAGAAAACCTCCTAAATATACCGAGTCCTTCGTTTTTTTGTGTATCTCCTTGGTTGCGATTGTGTGATCTCAGAAGTATTGTACAGTTTTTCAGATAAAAATTTCTCAAAATTAATTAAAATCTCTTTAAGTTGATTGAAAATTTAAAGACTATTCCAGGCTGCACTTTAGGAGGTAAAGAACTTGATGCAAATTCAAACAGGTATGTAGAGTCGCAGCTCCTGGGAAGTCAGGAATCTCTTATTAAAAATATCTGTCCTTGGCCTGGGGCTACATTTGAGGATTCCATCCTCAGCACCATATACAAACAAGTAAAATAAAGGTATTGTGTTCATCTACAACTAAAAATATTTTTTAAAAAAATCTGTCCTGCCATCAAGTTGCCATAACCTTTGGCAGAATCTTCCTGGGACAGAGCTGTAAGTATCAGAAGGCTAAAGCATTAAATACGTTCAAGTTATTCTGAGGCTGGGTGATTGTTTGTGGGCGTCATTTGGGTGTTCTGTACTAGTTTGAGGAATAACATCAAATAAAGGCTATTAACTGTTTGGGGCCACTGAAAATGGTGGACATAGAGAAAACAGAGCTCTTCAATTCTCTCTGGCTTCTGACATTCAGGACAAAAACATTTCTCCTCCGTGTGAAATGAGTAGGACAAGGAGAAATAGAGAAAAGGAATGAAATTTGGTTGGGGAAAAAAAAAAAAAAAGGAAACCCAAGATGGAGTAATAGAATGTGCAAGAGTCCAAAGCTGTTCCAAGTGAGATCAAGTCCCCAGTTTTAAGGAATAAGGTCTTAGGAAAACATTGTTTTGGAGTCACGAAACAATCACCATTGATGTTTGGGGCATTATTGAGACTAGAAGGGATACCAGAAGTTTGGTGGCATGAAATATTTGGATTTTCAGAAAGAGAAAGAAGGCAAAGTCTGAAATTTTGTAGATAATTGTCTGTAACCTCAGGGGCAAGATTGTAGGGTGGTGACGTAGGGAACAGTTTCAGGCACCAAGTGAAGTAAGGTAAGATCCAGGTGGGTTCACTAAGAACAAGCCAGGGCTGATTTTTCTCCTCTTTTTTTAACTTTCTTTTTTTTTTAAAAGTATATTTTTAGTTGTAGATGAACACAATACCTTTATTTTATTTTTTAATGTGGTGCTGAGGATCAAAACCAGTGCTTAATACAAGCTAGGCGAGCTCTCCACCACTGAGCCACAACCCCAGCCCTCTCCTCTTCCTTTTGACAGCATTACCAGCCCAGGAGCAGAGAACGGACATACATCTAGACCATTTTGTCATCGGTTTAAGCATTTCCTGAAGCTTTTCATGATGTTCTTTTGGACAAGATGGGGAAATAGGAACCAGATTCTGGCAACCTGGATGAATTAGTAACCAGTCCATTATATGTACAGTCCATTATAAGCAATATATAATGGTGAGTCACAGGGTTCTGTCTTTCATCTGCCCCTTGTAAATGCTGTAAGAACAAATATACAGGTGTGCTCATCGAATTTATAGGTAACCTCAAGTTGGAGGTGTCAGGAACACCTGGAAAACAGAATGAAAATCAGGGAGTTGAATTTAAAAGGATAAAACTTAAAAGTGAGATTTTAAGGAACTAAATACATCAGTAAGAATAGATCACACTCGTTTTAGCAGTAGCTTAGAGCCTGAGACCAATTTGTGTCAGATGTATAATGTGGTTGCCCCCCAACCCCCAAATTTTTTCAGACTGTATGCGGTGGAGTGGGGCTGAAAGTTCAGTAACTGGCTCTGGGTTGGGGATTGGGGATTGGGGCTTGATTTATAGCACTTGCCAATTTCTGTAGTGTAAATACTCCCATCATAGCCAATTTGAAGCTACCAACTCCATGTCACTGAATGCAATTTGAGGAGATGTGCAACAGTGTAGCATGTGGTCTTTCCATCCCACAGATACCACAGGTGTGCATAACTTCAAGAGATAATAAAACGCAGTGGATTAGGAAAGGAGGAGTTTTAAGTATTTATTACCTTCATTTTTAATATATCTGATTATACATTTTTGAAGTCTGACTTTTGATTAAGGCTGCATTTAATAACTGGCTCAGAGATTTGTTTTGTTTTGTTTTGTTTTGGTGGTGCTGGAGTTGTAACCAGGGCCTTACACAGGCAAAGCAAGCACCCTATCACCGATCTACACCGAGGCAGGAAATTCTCGAAAATTGAACATTGGCTCTTGCAAGTGTGCGTGCATAGTCTCCCTCCCATCATCCTGATCGTGTGACCAGAAATTCGGTAACCAATACAAGGGAAGTGGTAGCCCTGCTGTTCTCTGCAACTGTCAGGCCACACCCAGCTCACTTGACTCCAGAACAGTAACTTAAAGTGAAACTGTTCTGAGATTGGAGCGGAGCAGCCAGATGACCGGGAACCAGTCACGAGTGGGTGGAAAAATGGACAGGTTCTGAGCTGTTTGGGCAGGAACAAGGGTGAGAAGGACAGGTGAATGACTGTTTTCAAATACTTGAGGGACTGTGGTGTAGGAAAGGTTAGTTAGGGCTGTAATCTCTGGGTAGAAACAGATCCAGGGAAACAAATTTCTACTCAGAGTAAGAAAGAAACTGCTTACAGGCAAAGCTGTCATTAATGGAACAGGCTGAAGGTAAACTTGCAGAATATGGGCAACAAACTCTAGGGATAGCGAAGAGGTGGTTCAAGCATCAGAAGAGAGAATAGGGTGGATAATCTTAAAGATCTTCCCCAAGTCCACTACTGAACCACACACCCATCCCTTTTTATATTCTTATTTTGAGACAGGATCTCACTAAGTTGCCCAGGCTGGCCTTAGATTTGTGATCCTCCTGCTTCAGCCTCCCAAGCAGCAGGGGTTACAGTTGTGCACTACCACATTTGACCACAAAAATGTGACTTAAAAAACAAAAATTTGTGGCCTTGGAGATGTAGTTACTGGTAGAGTGCTTGCCTAGCATACATCCAGCCCCCCAGGGTTCAACCCAGTACTGCAGTAAAAAAAAAGTGACTTATTCTATGATTATAAAAGCATTAGTAGCAACATTTCCATTTAATGTTTCCTTCTTAGACACTTTTTTTTCCCTACCTGGTTTCATTTTCACTAATCATATACTCTAAGGATCACTTGATACGTTTCTCATTCTTTTTTATAGCTATATAGTACTCCACTGTATGGACTGTACATAGTGTAATTTGGATGTGGGAGACATTTAACCAAATAAAAATTAAGGAATTAACTTTTAGCATGATTAGCAGAGATACAATCCAAGCACATTTCAAAATGTATCCTCAATTTGTCTCTCCCACCTATTTAGTGGCTTTGCTCTGCTTATCTTGTTCCTGCACCCTTACCCCAGGGCTCCCTCTCAAGCCTGAGTAACTGTCCCACATTTTTCAAAAAAATTCTCAGGGATCTAAAATTAGTCTTTTTTTTTTTTTTTGTCCATCCCTTTAAAGCCCTATTCTGTTTTAGGTGACAGTTCATGCGGAAGAGTTTATTTTAAAATCGTTCTTGCCAAAGTTTTAGCTTCCTAGTGAGTCACTTCTCTTGGGGAACACCAGGCCTTGACCTCAAATAGCACATATATTAGGGTATCACCAGTTGCTTTATTAAGCATCATGTTTGAGTTTAGTATTAAGCACCATGTTTTAGTACTTTAGCACTATTTATAAAACAAAGCGATAATCAGAATTTATCCTGGGATCTCATTGGAAGGAAACATTCTGAACCAATAAATAACAGTGGCGGCAGACCATCTCTACATGTGCGTTCTGGGATGGAGGCAGTTTTTCCTGAATTTTAATATTCCTTACATGAGTAACAGAAATACAAAGTTTACCAACACTTCGCCCAGGAGAATCACCCTGTACCTTCATCTTCCTGGAGCTGACTTGGTACTGAATAGCAGATGCACCACCACTGGGTAAAGGTGGGAGTTTGCCTTGGGGACAGAGAAGGAAAGCAACACACACACACACACACACACAGGCCTGAGACAGGAGGATCTGGAGAGACCCTCCTGAGCTGACCAGACCTTGTACTCTAAGAACAGAAGGAAGCAGCCGAGGAACCGTGAGCAGGACAAGAACGGCTCAGCCACTGTGGCTGGACTTCCTGGCGTCTGTGTTGAAGGGAAGTAGAGTTCGTTACTACTATCAAGTAACCCTTAATTCTCTTAAGAAAAGTCCAGAATATTGCCTCACATGGAAACCACTGTAAAGGACATCTAACATATGGGACTCTGGGTTATGAAACACAAATTTGCATTATGCAATTTGCCACAACATTTAGAGTCAAAGAACTTAGTCCTTCGATGGGAAAATTTTAGAGCTTTAGTCCTCTGTGGGCTCTGCCTGTATCTTCTCATCCCAATGAACTCCTACCCAGTCTTTAAAGACCCAACTCCTCGTTTCTCCCTCTTCTTTACTTCCATCACACTTAGTATGTACCTCTTGTAACAATATCACATAGTATCCGACTTATTTGTTAATTGCCTATTTCCTACTGAATTGTGAGTTGTTGGGGGAGGAGTCCATTTCTCCTATCTCGGTGCCTAGATGTGCATTAAGTGAGCTCAGAGGCCACCTTAAAGCATACAAATCCAGCCCCTCAAAGCATACAAAACAGAGGCCCCCGAAGTTTCTGCAAATTCAGTAATTCAATCAGTCTAGAGTATTTACTCTGTGCCTCATTCTGTATAAGGCTAAATCAATGTCTTTACAATATTTTAAGCATGATTCAGAGTAGGATTAGTTTCAATTTGCCCAGAGGTCAAAAGATAAACACCAGCACCCTCAAAATCCTCGAAGAAATATTCAACTATGTCCAGAATCTGTTTATCCATTTTCTTTATTGTATTCTAGGCGAGCATCACCCAGGAATGTCCTCTGCACCCTGCTGATGTGCACACACCTGGGTGGGCTCGAGCCCACGGGTGGGATCGGGGAGAGGATGGAATGCCCAATTTACTTTGGGAAACACTGGGTTATGTTAAGTTAAATGGCTCCTTCCCTGTACTTCCAACATACTTAATAGTGATTAGTGAGCTCTCCCAGAGCATATCGTAGGCAGTGAAGGAAATGGAGATTTAACAAAGCCCTCAGGGAAGAAGGAGCTCAGCATCCGACCTGTCCAGTCTCCCTTATCTGCCCCAATCCCCCCGCCCTCCAGGATCGGCTACCCCTTGACCTGGCCCTGCTAAACCCTGGAAGACTCAGACCCTGGTTGTAGCCATTGCCATTTTCCCCCTGAAAACGTGCCCTTCCTCGACTGAATAGAGTATCGCTGATCCACTGAGGTCTGTCCCCCTTTCTTTTTCTTTTCGTGTTCTCTTCCATTGATTTTCCCGCAGTTTCCCATCTTCTTTTGACCAGAGAGGCGCCCACCTTCGTTGCCTCCATTCATCTACTCTGGGGATGGAGATCTGGGGAACAGAGTTGGTTAAAGCAATTCTTATTTTCCAGGTGCCCATCCTTGGGCAGTAAAGGCTTCAAAGGGAAATGGAAGAAGGTGGAGAAGGTGGCTGGAGTGGAGAAGGGAAGCTCTGGAGAAGCGTTAGTGGAGGAGGGGGAGCCAGAGGGGGTAGGTTCAGTTCCAGGGCCCACAAGAGGAGAGAGGGGCCGCATGCGGATGTTTTATGCTAAACATGGCGAGATGCCCGGGGCACAAGCAGATGGGCCTGGAGGTAGGAGGTAGGCTGTATCACAGAGGGCCGGAGGACACTTCTGTGACAACAGGCAGCGTGGCATCTGCCCTGGGGGGTCCGGGAGCACAGCACCCTTCCTCAGCTTCCCGGGGGCCACCAGACATCCGGACCACAGTGTTGGAGTTGGGACAGGAAAGGAAATGAAGCAGGCACACAGCTTCTGAGGAACCTCCCCCTGGGGCTGGGAGAGAAGGCTCCTGGACGCCGTGGGACTGGATTAACAAGGGCAGTAGCAAAGGGAACAAAATCTGCAGGGCCCTTCTAAATACAGGATCATGTGGTGGGTGGGCAACTAGGGATAGTTTGAGTTCCTCTTTTCCTATTCCTATCCCTTTCTTTCTTTTTTTTTTTTTTTTTGTCTAATTGCTCTGGTTAAAGTTTCAAGGACTATGTTGAATAGAATTGGTGAAAGAGGGCATCCCTGCCTTGTTCCAGTTTTTAGAGGGAATGCTTTCCGTTTTTCTCCATTTAGAAGGAGGTTGGCCTTGAACTACACTGAGATTTCATCTCATTCCAGTCAGAAGGTCAACAATCAAGAATACAAGTAATTCATGTTGGTGAGGATGTGGGGAAAAGTGTTCGCTCATACATTGCTGGTGGGACTGCAAATTGATGCAACCACTCTGAAAAGCAGTATGAAGATTCCTCAGAAAACTTGGAATAGAATCACCATTTGACCCAATTATCCCACTCTTCAGTCTGAACCCAAAGGACTTAAAATCAGCATACTACAGTAATGCAGTCACATCAATGTTTATAGACACTCCATTTACAATAGCTAACCTATGGAAACCAACTTAGGTGCCCTACAACAGATAAACGGATAACGAAAATGTGGTATAGATACACAATGGAATATTACTCAGCCATAAAAAAGAGTGACTTTGTGACATTTGTTGGTAAATGGATGGATCTGGAGATTATTATGCAAAGTGAAAAAATCCAATACCCCCAAAACAAAGGTCGAATGTTCTCTCTGATATGTGGATGCTAATACACAACAAGGGGGTAAGGGGAAGAATAGAAATTCAGTAGATTGGACAAGGGGGAATGAAGGGAAAGGAGGGGAGATGGACACAGGAAAGACAGTGGAATGAATCTGACATAACTTTCCTATGTACATATATGAATACTCCACAGTGAATCTTCTCATGAGGTCCAACCAGAAGAATGGGATCCAAATTAGAATAAGATGTACTCCTTGTCTGTCTAAATATGTCAAATTGTACTTTACTGTCATGTGTAACTAAAAAGAACAAATAAAAATAAACAATTTTTGAAAAATTTTGCAGGACCCAGTGCAACATGGAAACGTGAGTTTGCTGCTTTAAACTTAAGAATCTTGTGATTACACTAGGGGTGCATTAAATGGAGCACTGATATCTGAGGGAAGAGTCCTTGAAGCTGGGCTGCCAGAAGTTACTGCACATCCTATAACCCCGTTTGAATCCCCTGGCTAATGTGACCTGGGGACACCAGGTGACACATGTGTTACCTAAAAGACATCCGATTACAGTGGAAACGCTTGTTCCCCAGTTGCTACCATCTGAACGTCTGCATCCCCCGACCCCACAGCACTCACATCTGATAGCGTTAAGAGGTGGGGTCTTTAGGAAGTGATCAGGTCCCCAAGCGATTGGAGTGAACATGATTGGCGCCCTTGTAAGAGACCCAGGAAGCCTGTTTGAGAGTGTGGCAGGAAGGTGCCCTATGAATCAGAGAGGGTGCTCCCACCAGACCTTGAGTTTGTCAGTACCTTGATCTTGGTTCCAAACTGTGGACAAAACATTTCGATCATTTATAAATTAGGCCGTCTTTGTGTCTTTGCTGCAGCAGCCACAGTCATTGTGGGTAAGCCTGACTCTGTGATAAGACAAATCCAAGTTCACATTCAATTTCACCTGTACATTCAAGGCAGAAATCCGGCACCACCGAGCTCTTCCCGTGTATTATTCTCACACCACACACCACCTCCATTCTTCCCAGGCTGAGGATGAAGACAGAAGTGCAAGGGCCGCGCAGGAAAGGAGAACCTTTGACTCTGCCCTGGGTTAAGTACCAGTGTTTATTTGGTGCTGAGGCAGCACTCAGCACTCAGCACCCGTGTCGATTTCTCTCAGAAGTGAAAAACAAACTCAGGTGAAAAATCTGGGCAAACAAAGTTATTTGCTATTTTTGGAAATGAGGGAGGAAAAAGAAAACGGGGTGGAAAGTGTCGTCATAAACAACGCAGAGGGTGGGGTGGTGGTTCTTTGGTGAGCTGTTGCCCAGCACCCCCCGAAAATAAATAAATAAATAAATACATGAAATAAAGGTCGAAAACCACGGCATCTGCCCCGCCGGGTCTCGGGTCTCAGGCTAGCTTGAGACCTGGGATCTTTTTTTAAAAATAAAGAAAGAAAGAAACAAATAAAACAACGTAAAAGAGCAGATCTTGAGTGTGGAGATAAAACGCTCCTACGTCCTCTCGATTGGTCGGACGCAACTAAGCAAAGAAGAAATTCTCCTGGGGAGGCCTTGTGTCCCCTGGTGAAAAGCCAGGGCTCCTTGGAGGACATTGCAGATCCAAACTACCGCAGGGTTACGGAGGAGAGGAAGCTGGATGAAGAGGAGGCAGCAGCAGTGGGACGGGTGGGGTCCAGAGTTCGTCCTCACACCCCCCAGGGGACCCTGGGCAGCAGTCCTCAGTGAGTTGGGGGGTCTCCTGACTCCAGGGCCTGGGGCTCTTCTCCTCGACTTTACTCACCCCGGAAGAGACTAAAGACACGGAAACCGTCATTTTTGACACGGAAAAATGTCAAAAATCAGGGGATGGTGGCTCAGTGGCAGAGCACTTGACTGGCTGTGTGAGGTACTGGGTTCAATTCTCAGCACCGCATGTAAATAAATAAATAAAATAAAGGCATTGTGTCCATCTACAACTAAAAAAATACTTAGGAAAAAAATTAGAGGACACCCACCTAGTAGGATTTGCCACTCGCGACTCCTGTGAACTGCGGAGCTCTGAGTGAGAGGAAACGGAGTTCAAGAGGCCGAGTAGGAAGGACCCGAAACTGCAGCTCTGAACCTTTCAAAGCAAGAGAGTTCATCGTGGCCAAGAAGAATTTATTTTTCGAATACGCATTGAACTGTCACTGCCTCCTGGATGCACACCTGGTCCGAGGAGCACTACCAAAGCGTAGAGGACAGTGACCTTCATGAATTCAGTAGCACCAGAGGGAAAGCGGCCGTTTCCAAGACAAGGCAGAGTTTAACAGACTCAGGAGCCACGTTTAGATGGGGAAGGGAGCTCCTGCGGGGAGTGGAAGGAGAGAAGTGGACAGAAGAAAGGGTGAGACAGGCGAGAGAATGTGCAACAATATTATTTTGAAATTTGACCTATTAAAAAGGGTGGGATGCCATTTGACCCAGCTATCTCACTCCTCGGTTTATACCCAAAGGACTTAAAATCAGCATACTACAGTGATGCAGCCACATCAATGTTCATAGCTGCTCAATTCACAATAGCTAGATTGTGAAACCAACAGAGATGCCCTTCAATTGATGAATGGATAAAGAAACTGTACTATATATACACAGTGGAATATTACTCAGTCATAAAGAAGAATAAAATTATGGCATTTGCTGGTAAATGGATGGAGCTGAAGAATATCTTACTAAGTAAAATAAGCCAAGCCCAAAAAACTGAAGGCCGAATGTTTTCTCTGATAAGTGGATGATGATACATGGGGGATGGTGGCAGGGGTGGGGAGAGAAGAATGGAGGAACTTTGGATGGTATAGAGGAAAATGGGGTGTGAGGGGGTGGGGTATGAAAGACAGTGGACTGAGACAGTATTACCCTATGTATATATATGATTACATGAATGGTGTGAATCTACATCATGTACAACCATAGAAATGAAAAGTTGTACCCCATTTGTGTACAACGAATCAAAATAGTTTGTAAAAATAAAAATTAAAAAAATAAATTTGTTAATAATAAAAAAGAAAAATAAATAAATAAATAAAAAGGGTGGTATAGTGGAACATCCAAATGGAAATACATCTTGTAAACCATCTGCCCAGGCTTACAGCCTCTGAATACAAAATGTCACATTTCTTTTAAACTTAAAACAATTAAGGACAAATATATTCAAATGAAGAAAAAAATGTCCACACACAACCAAAAGGTATAAAATGAAATATTACTATAACCATCTCTACTTCTCCTTCCACCATTAACAACTTATGAATGACCCAGAGAAGGATGTGCTAGTTACATAAAATAGTAATAATTTATCACACAACACATACTCTTCAAATTTATACACGTGGGTCATGCAGTAAACACTGTGGCAGTCTGTTGCCTCAATTACATAGTAATATATCTCAGAGCTCAATCCCATTTTCAAAATTTCTGCAGAGTGTATGTTGTATGTTTTTCCCATGATATATTTAATTAATTCACTATCTTATTTTTTGTTACCAGAGATTGAACGTAGGGGTGCTTAACCACTGAATCACATCCCCAACTCATTTTTATTTTTATTTTTTTTTTGAGACAGGATCTTGCTAAGTTGCTTAGGGCCTTGCTAAGTTGCTGAGGCTGGCTTTGAACTTGTTATCCTCCTGCCTCAGCCTCCCAAGCCACTGGGATAATAGGCGTGCGCCACCATGCTCAACTAATTCACTATCATTGGGCATTTAAATTGTTTGAGGTTTTTTTTGTTGGAGACAATTGGAATGAACATACTTGCAATATTTTTTCTTGTCTAACTTAAAATAAATGCTTCATAATGGAGTTGTTGGATCAAAGGGTATATGTATATATATATATTTTTTTTTATTCTTTTTATTATGACAAAATGCACATAAATTGATCATTTAACTTTTTCCCCCCATATTGGGGATTGAACCCAGGAGCTCTACCACTGAGCTATGTCCCCAGTCCTTTTTAGTTTTTATTTGAGACAGGGTCTCAGAGGCTGAACTTGAACTCATGATCCTCCTGCCCCAGTGTGATGGGCTGACAGATCTGGCTCCATGAGAATGTTACAGGTCAGACTCTAAGGGAAATGACTAAACAGACTCCATTTTGCTCTGAGACTCCATATTATGTAGGAAATAAGCTTCTCCCATGCGAACACCCCACCTCTGTGCCCATCATCAGTTACTTAATGTGACATGTTTAATAATATACAATGGCAACTCCTGTGTAGTAAAGAATTGCTCTCTTTTGATTCCTATTGCTCCTAAACAATGTACCATGTGAACAGTGATTGTGTGGATGTTGGCGACCATTCTTTAGTTTGTACCTAGGTAAGGGTCGTTTTGACCCACTTCCCCCTCTGTTGATGATCTCATGATGTTAATGTGTAATTTCAAATCATAGCAACAATCACTTATGATTGATGTGATTTTTGGTATAAGAACCCCTGCAACCCTGTGGCCGGGGCTGTTCTCCCAACAGCCATTTTTGGGGGCATCATGTGAGACAGTCAGCTGGCCGCGACTCTCAAATTTGGACGTCTCAGTGGTGACTGGTCTGCTCTTAAGTTGCACCCATAACACCAGCCTTCTGGGTAGCTGGGATTACAGGTGTACAGCACTGTGCCACCATGCCCTGTCCAATGACCTGTTTCCAGGTGCACGGTTCAGTAGCATTAAGTGCACATTATCGTGCGATCATCACCACCGTCACCTCCAGTACCTGTTCATCATCCCAAACAAACTCTGTACCCATGAGACATTAACTGCTTATTCTCTGCCTGCCCCCTCCTAGCGACCACCGTCCTCCTCTCCATTTCTGTGATTTTGACTTCTCAGAGACCTCACCTAAGCGGAATCATTCAGGGTCTGCCTTTTCCGCCTGGCTTATTTCATTTAGCACAATGTCCTCGAGGGTCATCAGTGGTGTGTGTTTTAATGTGTTCACAGATGTTCTGAAGGGCCCTTCAAAAAGGTGGCACCAACCCCAGCCTGCCGCAGAGAGTAGGTCCAGCCGTCTTCCCACCCCGACGCACCCCCTCGCGCCTGCCAGTGCTCTGTGAGAAATGGCATCTCCTTACGCTTCCCCTGGCACGTGTGAGTAAGGCTGGTCACTTTTTCATAAGTTTACCGACTACTTCGTTTCTTTTTCATCATTCCACCAGTAGATATAGTCACCCACCCTTTCCTTCTAAGTTGTCTTTTTCTTAGTGATTTGTATGAACATTTTATAAATTGAGGAATTAGCATTCTCTCTTCCCACCCCCCCAACTCTTTATTTTTTAACCATTTGGGGCATAAAACCCAGGGCTTTGTGCATGCGAGGCAAGTGCTATACCACCGAGTTACATCCCCAGTCCCGGAATGACACCCTTGATTACCATCATTACCATTCGTTCCCAATATATTTATCTTTTTATTCTGTACATAGATTTTTCTTCTTCCTATTTATCTTACACTTTTTTATTATGGAAAAATCAAACATATAAAATATATTAAAATATATAATAAAATATATAAAAAGTAGAGAGAACCTCCTGTTCCCATTAGCAAGCTCCATTCCCCACCCCACCACAAATTATCTGAAGCAGATTCCCAGACATATGATCTACAAGTATTTTAGTATGTATCTCTAAAAGCAACTTTTTAAAAAACATAACTATATGGGGCTGGGGTTGTGGCTCAGTGGTAAAGCACTTGCCTAGAATGTGTGAGGCTCTGGGTTCAATTCTCGATTTAAGGTCCATCAACAACTTAAAAATATTTTTAAAAACATAACTATAATACTATTATCACATGTATGGACTATTTTTAATACTAAAAGTTGCTAATACCTATGCAAATTGATCAAACATTTCTATTGCTTCTGGGTTTGGGATCGTGCTTAGCAATGTCTTTAATTAATTTTTATTGGTGCATTATAATTAGCCATAATAGTAAGATTCATTGTGACATATTTATACATGCACATAACATAATTTGGTCAATTTAATTCCCTAAGACTTGCCCTCTCCACCCCTTTTCCCTCCCTCTGGTTCCCTTCTGCTAGATTATAAATGAATTCATCCTTTTTTTCTTCTAGTATTTTTTTTTTCTTTTTTCTTTTGGCAGTACTGGGGATTGAACCCAGGGGCATTCTACCACTGAGCTACATCTCCAGTCCTTTGTTTGTATTTTAATTTTGAGACAGGGTCTTGCTACCTTGCGGAGACTGGCCTCAATCCTCCTGCTTCAGCCTCCTAAGTGACTGGGATTACACTATAGTTTTTTTTTTTTTTTTTTTTTTTTTTAACTCAAAAATCATTCATTAAGTTTAAAATTATTGTCCAGGAAATCACAGTCTGTAGATCCTGGGGAGAGACAGAGTGGATAATTAGGGCCATGAGTGCCCTTTCTCTACTTCCTCAGGCCCATCCTCACGACTGGACTCTGGTTCAAGCTTCCTTTGGATTCTCTAGCTTCTGACTCTCCATTTTTTATTTTTTTAATAAGAGTGTTATTGAAATATAATTCATGTCATAAAATTTACCCTTATGAAGTATATGTCTCTGACTTTTAGTGTATTTACAGCTATGTAATTGTCACTGCTATCTTAACCTTTTCATCACCCCGAACAGAAATCACACTCCCATTAAGTCGTCACTCCCCATTTCCCTGCTCCGGCTGTGTCTGGAACCCACCGACGTCCTTTCTATTTTTGTGGATTCCCAGGACATTTCATACAAATGGAATCATAGTATATGTGGCCTTTTGCATTTGACTTTTTTCTTTCTTTCTTTCTTTGGTACTGGGGATTGAACCCAGGGGTACTCAGCCACTGAGCCACATCCCCAGCCGTTTTTGTATTTTATTCAGAGACAGGGTCTCACTGAGTTGCTTAAGACCTCGCTAAGTTGCTGAGGCTGGCTTTGAACCTGTGATCCTCCTGCCTCAGCCTCCCAAATCACCGGGATTACAGGTGCGCACCATCAAGCCCCGCTTTGTTTGACTTTCTTATTGTTAGTCCTTTTGTAGATTCACTTTAACATTCCTTCTGGAATTTACTTTGCTGAAAAAAGTAGACTGATACAGCTTGATTTTTTCTTTCCCCAAATAATCTGGCTATTGTCTCACCACTATTTTTAAGTAATTTTTTTAGTTGTTGATGGACCTTTATTTTATTTATTTTTATGTGGTGCTGGGAATCGAACCCAGAGCCTCACCCCTGCTAGGCAAGCGCTCTGCCTCTGAGCCACAACCCCAGCCCCTCACCACTACTTTTGAATCATCCATTTATCTTCATATGAACTGGAAATGTCACCCTTATCCTCTACTAACTCCTCTTGAGTATTTAAGTCTCCTTCTGAATTCTCTACTTTATTTCATTGATTTATCTAATTTTTCTCTTTTTTAGAGAGAGGGTCTCACTTGTTACCCAAGCTTGTCTCAAACTCCTGGACTCAAGTGATCTCCCTGCCTCAGCCTCCACAGTAGCTGGGACTACAGGTATGTACCACTGCAGAAGGCTAAAAAAAAACAAAACCAATTTTAAATTCTTTTAACTTCAAAATGCATTTAGATAAGTACTCTGTCTCCCCTCCCCAAGAATCTTTCTGTTCGTATTTTCTTCTTGTCTGTGTTTCTTGTTTGTTTCTACAGATGAATACAAAATTATCTTGTAAAATGTTAAAAGAAAATTTGTAAATTTTATTGGGATCACATTGAATTTATAGATTAAATTTGACAAGAATTAATACCCCTTAAGGGACTTTATATTATATACTTCCCTGCCTCTTTCTGGTTAAGTTTCTTTTCAGATAAATTGGTGGTTTAGGATTGCTATTTAAAGATCTTTACTTTCATTGTATTTTCTACCTATCCATCTTGTGCACTAATTGTGTAAAAAGTAACTGACTGACCACTTTACTATTTCTCTTATAATTTCGGCTAGCTTTTGCTGTATAACAAACTACCCCTACAGGATAAAACAATAGACCTGTGGGTTCTCAATTCTGTGGGTCAACTGGCAACGCTGCTGGGCCTACTCAGTTTACTTCTGCTGAAAACCGATGCTTCACCTGGCCTCAGCAGAGGAGGACAAACTCCCTGATACGTCAGGCGGTTGGTTCTGTGTCAGCTGGAACAACAGGGTGGACCTGGCTACAGCTCTCTCACCAGGCAGCAGGTTAACCCAGGCTCATTCTTAAGGTAGTGGCTCCAAGTTCTCAGAAGAGGTAAAAGGAGGCAAGTCACAATGTGCAACACTTTTCAATCTTTTGCTTGTGACATGTTTGCTAAAGCCCCATTGTTCTAAAGAAAGTCACATGGCTGAACACAGACTTAAAGTGTAAAGGGACTAACTCCAGCCAGGACACACACCTGCAATCCCAGCTCCTCCCGGGACTGAGGCGGAGGGTCATGAGGATACGGTCCACCCGGGCATCAGTGAGACCGCATCTGAAAAATAATAATAATAATAAAAATGAAATAAAAGAGAGAGAAGAAATATACTCAGTTTCTGAGAAGAGCTACAAAATATTGTATCTATTTTTGCCATTTCCTCCAACTTCCTGACATTTTTTTTTTCTTGGCCTATTCTCTTCCGGTTTCTAGTTATTCTTTGAAATAATGCATAATTAATAAATTTTCCTTACTTTGAAAGATAATTTTACCTATTAATTTATTTTCTTACTTAATTGTATTGGTTAGGATTTCCAGAACATTATTAAAGTATAATATCTTCTTCCTTACTTCAATAGGAATTCAAGTATGATCCAGGCTTTTTGTAATAGCAAAAAACAAAATCTGGGGCTGGGGTTGTGGCTCAGTGGTGGAGCGCTTGCCTAGCACATGTGGGGCACTGGGTTCCATCCTCGGCACCACATAAAAATAAGTGAATAAAATAAAGGGACTGTGTCCATCTCAACTAAAAATATTTTTTGGAAGCAAGCAACCAAATTCAAGTACATTTCTCCTCCATAAGTTTTTTTTTTTTTTTTTTTTTTGGTGCTGGGAATTGAACCCAGGGCCTTGTGCTTGCAAGGTAAGCACTCTACCAACTGAGCTATCTCCTCAACCCCCTAAAAATATATTTTAAAACATCTAGTTTTTCCCAAAATACTAAGAATTTCTGAATTTGTTTTGATTTTGATTTGTGTGAGAAGTCAGGAATGGATGCTTTGTTTCACTGAGTAGCATTTTAGCGTCTGTTAAACTGATCGCATTGTTTTTCTCTCTTGATCTGTTTAGCATAGTGGCATAGTGATAAAAGTCCTAATAATTACCCGTACTTGCATTCCTAGAATGAGCCTCATGCATTTGAGGTGTTTTTGGTCTTGCTGCTATGGAAAAACTATCCACAGATCTATTTATTCTGGACATTTATGGACATTTCATAGCAATGTGGAATCATACTCTTTTTTTTTTTTTTTGCTTAGTATAATATTTTCAATGTTTATACATGTCATACATGTACATCATTCCTTTTTTTTTTTTTGAAACTGGGGATTGAACTCAGAGGTACTTTACTGCTGAGCCATATCCTCAGCCCTTTTTCATTTTTCATTTTGAAACAGGGTCTAAGTTTCTCAGGGTCTTGCTTAGTTGCTGAGGCTGGCTTTGAACTTGTGATCCTCCTGTCTCAGCCTCCTGAATCACTGGAATTATAGGTGTGTGCCACCACACCCAGCTACATCATTCCTTTTTGTGGCTGTATAATATTCCATTTTTTGGATAGACACATAAAATGCTTTTGTGGCAACTACCAAATTGATGTTCATATCATTCTTCTTCATTTTGCTTGCCTAGTGGATTACATTCTAGGTATTGTGGTGTGGAAACATTCTTTTGTTCCTGAGATAATATTGGTCACAATATTATTCCATTAATGAGACCTACTCTAGGTTTAATTTGCTAATTTATTTAGAATGCTGATGTCTTTTTATAAATGAGTCTAGCATGTATTTTAAATTTCTTTTGCTTTCATCATTTAGTTCTGGTCTAAGAATTATACTAGCACAGGAACTGTTGCATAAGGAAATAAATATTTGTTATCTTTGAAAGTTTGATGATACCTAATCATAGAATCAGAACTTTTCCTTTTGGGGAACAAGATTTTTGGCTACCATTTCAGGGTCTTCTCTGGTTATTGGTTTATCTAATTTTTTTCTATTTCTTCTTAGGCTAGTCTAATACAAAAATAGTAAAGGTATGAAATAGCTTGATGACATTTCACAATGTAACATCTGAGTGAAGAAACACAAAGTTACACTGGGCACAGGGGTACACATGTGTAATCCCAGCAACTCAGAGGTTTAGGAAGGAGGATTGCAAACTAAAAGCCAGCCTCAGCAATTTAGGGAGGTCCTAAACAGCTTAATGAGATCCCGTCTCAAATAAAAACGTGTTAGGTGTGTGGCTCAGCAATTAAGTACCCCTGGGTTCAATCCCTGATACAAAAAAAAAAAAAAAATTACAAAATAACCAATACTTCAGAAATCTGAAAAGTGATTCTTTGAATTACCACTCCTTTTCTTTCCAAAGGCAATTATTACTTTAACTTGTGTGATTATTAATTCCTTGGTTTTCTTTAGAGTTCTGCCTCCTGTGTTAGTCATCTTTTCATCTCTGTGACAAAGTACATGACAAGAAAATCTTAATGGAGGAAAAGTTTATTTGGGGACACAGTTTCAGAGGTTCCATCCATGGTTGGCAGACTCTGTTACTCTGGCCCAAGGTGAGGCAGAACATCATGGTGGAAGTGTTTTGCAGAGAAGCAAAGCTTGGCTAATGTAAGCAAGGAAGAAGAGTCAGAGAGGTGAAGGAACCACAGAGAAAATGAACCCTTCCCAGGCACGCCTCCAGTGACCCCCCTCCTCCAGGCATGCCCTACCTGCCTGCAGTTACCACCCAGTCAGGGTGGACTAGGACGGACTAACTAGGTTACAGCTCTCACGATCTAATCTTTACACCTCCTGCATTAACACAGGAATTTTTGGGGAAAACCTCTTATCTAAACCATAACACCTCGTAAACATGGAAGCCTAAACACTACAAATATTTTTTGACTATATTTAAATTTTGTGAATGGAATTATACAGTATTTGTGCTTAAGAATCTTCCCTCTTCTACTCAATGGTATGTTAAGATTCACTGGAATTATCATGTGTAGCTGTTGTTGTGCTTTTACTTTGCTGAATAGTATTTTATTTTATGAATGTAACACTCTGTTTATCGTTCTTCTACTGATACTTTAGCTCAGTTTTCAGTTTGAGGTGACTCCAGGTAGAGCTACTGTTAACATTCCTCTTGTATATGTCTCTTAAAAAACATGTGCACATATTTCTGTTGCATATATTTCCTATGAACAGTATGTTGGATCATAAACTATCTGTAACTTCAGCTATAAAAATACCATCAAATTTTTCCAGCTGGACATGGTGACATTAAATGCTTGTAATCCTAGCAACTCAGAGACTGAGGCAGGAGGATTGCAAGTTCAAGGTCAGTCTCAGTAACTTAGCAAGCCCCTGAGCAACTTAGTGAGACCCTGTCTCAAAATTTAAAAAAGGACTGGGGATGTGGCTTAGTGGTAGACCGACTCTGTGTTAAATCCCTAGTACAAAAAAAAAAAAAATTCCAGTTTTCCACGTCCTCACCAGCACTTGTCAGTATTCATCTTTTCATTTTGGTTACTCTGTTGGATATCTAATGGTATCTGGCTATGGTTTTTATAGTCATTTTCCCCATTATTAGCATTCTGACATTAAGTATTAAATATCATTCATACATTTATTGTCTATAGGATATTCTTTTTTCCCTAGAAAGATCAGTTCTAATCTTTTGCCCATTTTCCTTCAGGTTAACTATATTGTCTTATTGGTTTGTAGTATTTCTTTATGTATTCCCTTGAGCTCTATGTAGGCTGTAGATTTTGCAAACATCTTCTCCATGTTCTGTATCTTTCAATGGTAGAAGTTTTTAATTTAATGTTAAATTTAAATGGTAAATTAATTTCAGATAGGTCGGTCTTTAATTTTTTTAGTTGTTGATGACCTTTATTTTTATTTATTTATTTATATATGGTGCTGAGAATCGAACCCAGAGCCTCACACATGCTAGGCAAGCGCTCTGCCACTGAGCTACAGCCCCAGCCCAATCGTTTTACATAATTAGCTTTTTATGTGTCATATTTAAGAAGTCTTTCCTTATCTTTAATGAAGTTTTAAGTTTCAGTGCACTTGAATGCATTGATCTTTTATTTTTTTTTAAATATTTTTTAGTTGTAAATGGATACAATATCTTTATTAATTTATTTTTCTATGGTGCTGAGGATCGAACCCAGTGGCCAGTGCTCTACCACTGAGCTACAGCCCCAGCCTCATCTTTTCTTTTATGATTAGTACTTATTAAGCAGTCTTTCCCTATCTTGAAGACACGAAGCTCTTCTCTGGTATTGTCTTCTAGAAGCTTAATTGTTTTGCCTTCCACATTTAAGTCTACAACACACCTAAAATGAATTTTTATGTACGGTGTGAAGAAGGGTCAAGTTTTTCCCCTCTCCCTAATTATCCAATTGTTCCAGAACTGTTTATTGAAAAGATCATATTTTACTGCCTCCTTTGTGATAAATAAAATATCTATATACACACGAATCTCTCTCTGCAGTTTCTATTTTATTCCATTGGTCAATTTATCTACGCTCATGACAAAATTATTTATGATACATCTAAATATATTAGTAGAGAAAGTCCTCACACTTTGTTCTTCAAGATTGTGTTGATTATTCTTGGCCTTCTGCATTTCCATCATATCAAGTTTCAAAGAACAAATCTTGGTTATTTTGATGGACAGCCAAACTTGGAAAAAAAACAAATAATCTGAATATTATTTCTTGGTTTCATGGGTCCTCATTGGCAAATATATATATATATATATTATTATAAATATATTATATATATATATAATGTGCCTGTCTTAGTTAAAGCAGCTGATCAGGTTCAAAAATACCTCTGATATGAGCTGAATCACTAATCCTAGACTTTGCTTTAGGAAATTGCTTTCTTATGAGAGTAATCTCTATTGGGGCATCTTCAGTGTCTGAAGATCCTTTCTCTCAATAAGCCCAATGATAACTGTACTTTCTTGCTTGTCATTAGCAGGCAACAGAAATTACTTTGGAATTAGAAATGAAAATGAGTAAAAAGACACAGATTATTTACAGGATAAGACTTTACAGGTGCAAAATGTATCTACACCCTCTACTTTTCCAGTGTCTGACCTGCTTGATTAGACTTTCTATTCTTTCTTCCATTTCCTCTTTGCACTCCCATCTTCCCACTTCTTAGCCCCACTATTTGCTTCACACTGAGGCTTTTCTCTTTAACTGACCCCACTTTTTTCCCTCCAGCCTTCTGCGTCTGTTTTCCTTGGTCTCATTGTTTTCTACCAGCAGAAAGACAGAGTGCCTCTCTTCTGAGTACTAAAAGCATGCCTGACTTCTAAAGATGATCTTCCCAAGTCATTGAACATGAGATCAAGAACTTTTGCATATTTTAAGAGTACATACCTGGGAAGCAGTTTGCCAGAAAGCTACATGGCAAGCTTGCAGTGAACTTCACAGTTCTGAATTCCATTGCAGAAAACCTGCCTGGAGTTTAGGGGCAGAGCTGGAATTACAGCTCAGAGCTTTGGGGTGGCCTGTTATGTAATTAACCAGCTCACTCTGTCATTAGTGGCGTTAGAAATCATACCACAGTCCAGGTGAACTTGTAAGAGAAGAACCAAACTCTGCTTTACAACCATTTATTTATTTAAAAAAAATTTTTTAAATTTGTTCTAATTAGTTGTACATGACAGTAGAATGCATGTATACATTTTGATAGATCATACATAAATGGAGTGTAATTTCTCATTTTTCTGATTATAACCATTTATTTTTTAATGACCTCCACCCCCACCTGCTTTTAAACTAAAATATACTTCCTGTATAAATCTTTAAAATGTAGATAATGTAAACATCAGCCATAATCTTACCACTTAGATGGTATCACTCATTATTTTAGTATATACTTTGAGGCCTTTTAAATGCTTCATTAATATTTTACATATTTTTATTTTCAGTTTAAAGTTATATCAAGAGTAGATTTCCATGTCTTTATATTTTTAATATCATTAAACAACTGTAAAATATCCCTGTGAATCACAAAAATGAATGGTTTTCCCTTTATTAGATTGGAACTTGTTTTCAGTTTCGTTGTTGTAAATATTTATGTGGAAATCCTTGTGCATGACTCTCGGTATCAGGTTATTTCCATAGATAAAATATGCATCTGATAAGGTACTCATGTGCAGAATGTATAAAGAACTTCTAGAAATCAATAATACAAAGAGAAATCACCCAATTTTAAATGGGCAAGAAATGTGAACAATTTACTGAACATCTCCATAGGTCAGATAAGCACATGAAAATATGCCCAACATTAGTCACCCAGGCAATAAAAGGGCAATCAGGTAATACTACATGTCTTAGTCAGCTTTTTTGCTGGTGTGACCAAAAGTCCTGACAAGAACACTTAGAGAAGGAAAAGTTTATTTTGGGGCTCAGTTTCAGTGGTATCAGTTCATATATGGCTGACTCCATTGCTTTGGGCAGGAGGTGAGGCAGAACATCATGGAGGAAAGGTGTGAAGGAAGAAAGCAGCTCAGGACATGCCAACAAGGAAGCAGAGGGAGAGAGAGGAGCAGGAGGAGGAGGAGGAGGAGGAAGAAGAAGAGGAAGAGAAGGAGGAGGAAAAGGAGGAGGCGTGGTGGGGGAAAGAGAGAAGGGAGGGGGAGGAAGGACAAGGGGGAGGGGAGGGGAAAGGGAGAGGAGAGGAAAGAAGAGGATGAGGAAGAAGAGGAAGAGGAAGAGGAAGAAGAAGAAGAAGAAGAGGAGGAGGAGGAGGAGGAGGAGGAAGTCCTACACTTACCAGAGACAAAATATCAACCCAAAAGCATGGCTCCAGTGACCCACCTCCTCCAGTCACACCCTACCTGTCCACAGTTACCACCCAGTTAATCCATTCGAGTGGATTAATGTGCTGATTAGCTTAAGGCTCTCATAACCCAATCATTTCACCTCTAAACTTTCTTGCACAGGCTTTTGGAGGACACCTCACATCTAACCCTTAACACTACACATCCACCAGAACAGCTAACAGTTTTGAAAGTAACAATGCAAAGCATTGTCGATGACATGGAGCAGTGGGATCCTCATACTGGGACAGTCAGCATCCCACCCCTGCCATGAGGAAGGACATCTAGGCCTTTGGGACCTTAACCAACCCACAGCCTGTTGGCCATTAAAAGTATGGTATGTGTTTTCTACCCTTCACTCTCAAACAGTCCTACTGACTTCAAAACCCAGGCGCATCATTCAATCCAGTATGCCTTCATCAGAGTGTCTGCAAGGATAAGCTAGATAAGAGAGGGCTGAAGGCTAAGCGCCAGGGCCTTCACCCTGTTGTCTTACCTTCTCAGGATTTGCAGTGACTCGTTCTCTTCACCAGGACCGTCTTCACAGGAGGCAGCACCAAGAGCAGACAAGTACAGTTCCTGGGCTCCAAGCTGACTGCCATGCCTCAAGGTCAAACTGTTTGCTCGGAAAAAGAAAATACCTTTTAAAAATGTGCCCCAAATCAAAGAAAATGTCTAGACTCTAACACAGTCCTGCAACTCCTACACATGAATAAAAACTGGTCCCTTATTTTGTTTGGAGAGCCAGGCTCATGCACTCTCTACTGGAGCTGGGTCTCTCTTCTTGCCGGAGCAGAAGCCCCCAAAAGCCTTGCCTGTGTTTAAATTCCTCCAGGTCCAGTCTCCTTACCACTGTTCTGGACCCAAGCATGTGGCTCCAGTAGCAATAATTGCCCCTTTGGAAGACAGTAAACTATCCCTGCTATGCAACACAGTGATTCTCCTCCTAGAAATGAAATGAAAGTCTACTCCCAAGAGAAGTGAAATCATACCCATACAAAGACCTGCATATGAATATTCATAGCATTTAATTCACAATAGCCACAAACTGAAGATGACCTGTCAATGTCCATCAACTGCTGAATGGACAAACAATTATGATATGTCCATATAATGCAATATTTCTCAGTAATAAAAATGAATTAGGGGTGGGGTTGTAGCTCAGTGGTGGAGCACTTGCCTCTCACCTGTGAGGCACTGGGTTCGATCCTTAGCACCACATGCAAATAAAGGTATTGTGTCCATCTACAACTAAAAATATTCTTTTAAATGAATGAGCTACTGATATGTGCAAGGACAAAGATAAATCTCAAGAGCAATATTCTAGGAAAAGACACCAGACCTAAAAGACTACCTATTGTCTGATTCTATTTATATGACATTCTCGAAAAGGCAAAATTATAGGGAAAGAAAATAGATCAGTGATTTCCAGATTGTGAGTAGAGGCAAGAAGTTGATCACAAAAGGGCATGAGGAAACTTTTTAGAATGGAAGAAACACTCTCTATCTTGATGGCTGTGGTATATAGTCATGTAACTATACACAGTTGTCAAAATAAAACCCAACACTTAAAATGAGCATGTTTTCCATATGTACATTAAATCTCAATAAAGCTGATTTTAAAAATAAGGAATGATCCTTAGATTTTTTAAATTTTTTATTTTTGGCTCGGGCAGCTGACCTGAAGTAGAACTTGAGAACAGATTGGGGAATTCAGAAAGAGAAACAGCACTTGAGGGGTGCGGGGGCTGGTGCCTAGAACAGGACTTCTGGGTTTGGAAGTGTTAATGAGGTTGAGTTAATGAGGTCACAAAGAGAGAAGAGAGACATAGAGAAATGAGCTGGAGTGGGGATAAACCCCACTACAGTAAAACAGAACACAAGAGCAGAAAATTGAGAAAAGGAATAACTCCAATCATATACATGGGGAGTGTGTGTGTGTGTTTGTGTGTGTGTGTGTGTGTGTGTGTGTTTTCTATTTTCTTTTTTTTTCCTCTTTATTCTCTTGGTGTCTTCTTTCCCTGGGGGATCTCACACACCAAGTGCGGCTATGCTATGTTCCTAGAGTCTTATGCTAAACAGACCACACACTACACACACACACACACACACACATACACACACACACAAAACACTCCAACAAAACAATCGAGAGAGACTCCAGTAAACCAAGAGATAGTTAAATTGGCACCTGCTCTCATACACATTAATGAGGAGAGTTTACTCTTGGTCCTTGACATTCTGTAGAAAAAAAAAAAAAAAAAAACAGAAAATTATCAGGTTATTCATCCTGAGAGTAAACTGCTGAATAGGAAGATAGCGGCAATAGCTCCATTAAGACCTGGGACAAGGACTTTTCCTTTGAGTTTTTGTAACAAATAAAAGGCTAATAGTGGCATTTTTTTTTTTTTTTTCCAGTCTAAGGCAAGCAGCTCCATCAGTCCTGATCCTAATTGGACCCAAATGGGAAACTCCAAGAACTTTCAGTAACAAATTTTTAATAGTTCTGGGCCTTTTAATATGTATCCACAAAAGGTCATGATTCAGTGTTGTCATTGCTATTCCATGGATGAGAAAAGTGAGATCCAGAAAAGCCATGGATCTATCCGTTTTCTCAAAAGAAGACCCAAAGGACCAATGGTCGGGGCAGGAGCTCCAGGCTGGCATTCTGTTGTCAGATATGCCTGGAGGGCGGAGACAACAGCTTTCTGGACTGCTGGATCTGTGATCCTCGTGAGTTGACAGGATACTGCCTAAGTCCTACCCACATGCTGTGGACCAGGCTTGTGGCTCTGAGGAGACAAGGGTAGCGCTCTTTGGGGTCGATCAAGATCCCTAAGGGAGGTCTGGGATTCTGGTTCAGTGGTAGAGCGCTTGCTGCCCACGTGTGAGGCACCAGGTTCGAGTCTCAGCACCACATAAAATGAAAAATAAAATAAAGGTATTGTGTCCATCTACAACTAAAAAAGAAAACAAGTGCTCCTCAGAGTGGCCTGACTCCTACTCCAAACACACATGTGCGTTTTCTCACTCTGGCCCCCCTCCAGGGCACACCCCACCACACAGCCTGAGAGGCAGGGCGGGGTGTGAACCAACTGTCTGACGCCCCAGCCATCCTACTGCCACCTCCTATTCTTTTCTAAAATCTCCAGTATGAGAATGATTATGAGGTAAGAAAGAAAAAGAACGGATGGGGGGGAGGTGTGCTCTATTTCCATGTTCTTGTATTTCAATAAAGAACTTCCTCTTTGCTTTCTAATAGGGAACACTTTTAGCCTTCCACACTTTCTGGTCCTTTCTCCCATCCCTGTCACTCATTCTGCCCAGAAAAGTTGCCATTTCTCTGAATGATAAGATTGGGTGACCTGTCACTCATGTTCTGTGGTATGCTGGCAACTGTTCAGCAACACTGGTGCAGGGGATAGAACCCTAACTAGTAGCATGTGCCAATTTCCATGGTGTAAACATTCCCACCAGAGCAGCTTTCGAGAAGCCCAAAGTAGTCAACGGGTTTGCAATTTTCCTGAAAATTTAACATTCTGTTCCAGCAATCTGTTATGTGCTAGCTCCAGCTACATCGACACCCACATGGTTACGTGGGCCCAGGCTCCCTGCTGTTCACAGACCCCAGATTTCTGTCCCCTTTTGGAGTTGCTCCTCCACCTCTGCATTGCTTCCGCTTCTTCTCTAAAGTCAGCACCTTTCTCCCTTCTCCTCCCAGGAGTTTAGGACTGTGGGGAGTGTCGCTTTTTACAAAAAAAGGCAGGAAGGAAGGTAGGGTGTCTGAAGCTTTTGTTTTCTACTCCACAGAACAGATGCCACCTAATGAAGGAATGCAAAGGCCGGACTACCTGTCTTGAGTAGAAGAAAGGGAGATTCTGTGCAGAAGAAATGTTACTTTCCATCACTGTGTCCTTCACCAGATGATGGGGCAGGGATAGTCTTTAGTCTGCATTTCTGACCCATGAGTTCCCAATGACGGCAGTGACTGGCGGGTGACATCTCTCCAGTCTTTGAAAGACAGCTGAGCCTGCATTCTGAACACCTTCCTGACCTTCTGCTTTCAGAAACTCCTCGCCTTCCTACAGGCCTTGGCTCTTCCCTGCTCGAGTGGTGGGTTAGGTCCTGGGCTGAGATCAGTGTGGACTCCAGGGTGAGAACATTGTTTGGCAGCCCCACCAGAATCTCACAAAATGGAGAACAAACCTTCTCCAAAGGAAGAGAGCACTGTTTCCAGAAGGCAGGAAGGATGCAAGAGGACCAAAGGTACCTGCCACAGGATTTAGAGAGTCCTTAGGATTCAAGCACATATTCCTGACAACCAAGGTAGAGGGAAGCCTAGCAAGAGAGGACAGGGGACTTCAGTGAGGGAATGTGACTGAGACCTCACATCACACTCTAGTCCTTCCCAATGCCAGCAACAGGATGTGATGAACAGACTTGAATAATTCATGAACAGAATTGACTAGGGATCCAGTTCACCAGCCTGCTGGCCACAGGGCGACCATTGCTGCACCTATTGCCAAACCTGTGCCCACAGGTTTTACCTGACATCAGCACTTCATTTCCTGGGTCCCAGGCAGAATCGAGAGACAGACTAGGCTCCCACTGAACTTCTTGTGTTGTCCACCTGGTCCTGGGCATGGGGGAGAACTTGCATGAAAGTCTCATTTCGAGGTGCCCTGTGAGATGACCATGCTTCAGACTGAAGCCAATCAATAGCTAGCACCTGGGACCAGCATCCACAGGTAGGAAACTGGACCTGCTGCCCCTCTAGGTTCAGAACCACAGCTGGGTTCTTTTCTTAGAAATTCTGGGGCGTGTCTGCAGCGCCCCCTGCTGCCCATTTTTTGTTAACCTTGCTTCTTATGGGTCCCTAGTCGATTTTTATGAAACATAACACAAGGTCCTTCCTCCAGGGTGATGCAGTAACAGATGTGAAGAGAATTTTGACAGCTTAAAAGGGAAGACTTTCTCATACAATGGACTCTTGCTGTAAAGTCAAGCCTGGGGACGATAAAAATGAGTACCTCCCTCATCCTCAAAACTTGCCTTATCTGTATGTCGTTATAGCATGTATCTTTGTTTTAGGGAATAGAAGTCAATCTATGATATATTTGTGGCATGCTATTATAGAAATTCACTTATTTTTATTTTTTTGCTGTGCTAGGGATCAAACCCAGGGCTTCACATATGCTAGGCAAGCAATTTACCACTGAGCTACATCCTTAATCCCAATAACCAAGTTTAATTGTGCCTAAAGCAAGGCCCTACCTCAAGTGGCTGGTGGCTGGTGGCTGAGAAGGAGAGACGGCAAAGTTGATTAAGCATTTAAAGCGCTGTTAATAGCAGCACCTACTGTGTGCCTGATTCTCTGCCTGTGATTTTACTTCTCACGATAATCCTAATGGATTGTACAAATGAAAAAGCAGAGGCACAGAGAGGCTTTAAACTTTCCCAAGGTCACATGGTTACTATCTGATTTTTTTTTCCCCAAGAAAATGAAATCTATGTCTGCCTCCAAAAATTTGTTTTGTCCCCTTCTGTGCCTATGAGAACACAAATGGGATGGAGGAGTATGAAGATGGTTGCCGTAGACTTCTGTGGTCTACCCTCTTTTCCTGAAGATGGCACCCCCTCTTTTATTCAGGAACTGCTCTCTGACAAATGAAGAACCCATTCTCCTTTTCTAGGTCAAGAAACATGGTCCAAAGCCTGACCAACCAACTCTATCCCTCCAATCAAGGGACACGTGATAGGTACACATCTCCAGTCAGGTCAAAATAGTAGTTTTCCCATAATTTTTATAATTTGAGGCTTGAGAGAAAAGACTCACAATCCTTTGGGGCAACCACACTACATGTAAAGTCTCGAGCTCTCTGTGACTGTGGTTTTCCTTGAAAAGAGAGAATGAGACCCCCTCATAACAAGAAGCCACAGTGTGTTGCGTGTATGTGTGTGTGTGTGTGTGTGTGTGTGTGTGTGGAGAGGGGATGTTGACCACATCCTCTGAGGATCTGGATCCAGCTATTCCTGAGGCTGGCCCCACCTAGTCTTTTCTTAATGCCAGTTAACCCATCCCCTTCTAACAAGCTAGTTTGTATTGGGTTTCTGTCTTTTAAAGTTAAAAGACCTGGGAAATACAACGCTGATCAAAACAGTCTTCATTGATGAGTTGGACTAGGAAAGAAGGAGTTTGCTCAAAAAAGCAAGATGAGAAGAGAGCCTGAGTCTGAGGAATGGCGAGCAGCTCAGAGTGACCAGAGCTGAGATGTGCAGAAGACCTGGAGAGATGGGTAAAAGCCACACCAGGGAAGACCTTCTTTTCTGTGATAAGTCATTTGGTCTTTTTCTAAGGACAATGGGAGTCACCAAATGGTGTGACTTTTGTTTCAGAAGGTACTCTGGAGAACGGACCTGAGAGAATAGAACAGGAGTGGTGGAACAGTTAAAAGCTGCTACAGAATCCAGGTGAGAAGAGATCAGGGTGGAAAATGGTTCCTGATTCTTTGGCTAGAGGAGGAGCCAGGAACAAAGATTTGCATTTTGGTTACATGGAGTCAGGTACATATGAGACATTTACCTGGAGTTATCCAGTTGATAATCAAAAAAATCTTTAAAAAGATGCCTGAGTTAGAGATTGCTTAAGTTTTTCTTTTTTTTTTCCCCAAGTCATTCATTTAACTATTTATCACATGCCTCCTACAAGCATTGTGTGGGTAAGAATATAATTAAACCTGTGCTCCCCTGGGATTCCACTCCGGCTAAGACAAAACAGATAATAAACATCTAAACAAATAAGATAAGTGCTGGGAGACAAAGAACAGCATCTGAGATAGGGAGGAGGCTGGGGCGGGTCCATTATTTAGGTGGTTAGCTCCTGAGGACAGAGGCTACAAAATAGACAATCTCAAATGTAAGCCCCTGGATATGAATGTGCAAATGTGCTTACTTAAGAATAGTCATCTTGTCTTTTCTTTCTTTCTTTTCTTTTTTTTTTTTTTTTTTTTTCTCTTTTTGGTGTTGGTACTGGGGACTGAACCCAGGGACCCTCTATCACTAAGTTCCTCCCAAATTCTTAAATTTTGAGACAGAGTCTCCTAAGTTGCTAAGACTGGCCTTGCCTCGGCCTCCCAAGCAACTGGGATTACAGGCATGTGCCACTACACCTGGCAAGAGCATCCGCCCATCTTGAACAGCTTGCTTCTTTGCCCTCTTTGCCCTGTCCGTCCTCTACCGAGGCTGCTACTTGGGACTCTCCCATCAGTCCCTTTGTTCTTAGCCAGTACCTTTCATCCCACATTCCCAAAGCCCTCCCCGGCATCCACTCTTTAATTGTCAGTCCTGGCTCATTGACACAAGCAGTTTGATCATCATCCCTGCATCATAAATAAAGACAACAAAGGCCTCAATTTATGAGGTGTTGGCCAGACATATTCTGTGCGTCCAGGGACCCAACTTGGAGTTGAGCCAGGAATACCTGACGTCCTGTCCTTTTCTGAATCACTGTTTGCTGCATCTTTCTGTTGCAACGGTTTCCTCTTTAACTCCATATCTCTGCCTGGAAAGTTCGTTTTTCTTCAAGAGCCCTGAAGTCACGTAGGCTTAGCCCACCTACCCCAGGCCTTCTACCCAAGCCACTCAGTGTGTTTCCTCAGGGTTCACACATTAAACACACATTTCAAGTTGCTTCCTTTTTAGGAGCCCTGCTATGTGGCACGAATTTCACAAAGTAGTTAAGGTGAATTCTTATACTTTTGGGTTTCCCAGGCGGAGGTTTTATACATGCAAAGCTATGTACAGAACGACTTTCCCCGCAAACACTAAGGGAAGTTCAGGTTGCTATCTGGGGAGCAGAAGGTATGGACCAGAAAGGCAGGGACTGTATCATAGGCAGTGTAATCAAAAACACAGCCTTGGCCTAGGGAGGATGTAACTCAGGGGTAGAGCGCTTGCCTAGCATACACAAGGCCCTGGGTTCAATCCTTAGGACTTCAAAATCAATAAATAAAAATAAAAAACAACAATGACAAAAAAGTCCACAAAAACACACAGCTTTCTTAGGAAAAAAAAAAAAAAACTTACATGAACTCAAGGAGACTGGCATGAAGTTATTCTGAACTGAGTTTATACATGGCTTAAAAATCAGACAGGCCACTACAGGCCTGTTATCTCTGTTACCTAGTGTCTGAGGCAGGAGGATTGCAAGGTTCAGGTCAGCCTGGGAAACTTAGCAAGATCTTGTCTCAAAATAAAATAAAAAGTGCTGGGGATGTAATTCAGTGGTAGAGTATTTGCCTAGCATGTGCAAGGCCCTGGGTCCTGGGTTTGATCCCTCGTACTGCAAACCAAACCTCAGGGATTTCTGGTTATGGATGAGTAGAGAAGTTGATGAATCTTCTTAGCAAAATACAAGTATTAAACTAGACAAAAAGCTGTTAAAAACCAGGATTCTGGAAATTGGTCAGAGGCAGAAAACAAATTGAGAAATGTTTATTATTGAAAAGTTGCTTAGACCTTTGGGTATGAGCAGCGGGAATTTATAGCTGTACTGTGATCTACATTTGTGTAATGGATTCTTCCAAAATTCAGTAATTTAAAATAACAAACAACTATTGTCTCACAGTCACTGTGCCTCAGGAACCCAGGAGTCACTTAAAAAGGAGGTTCTGACTCAGGTCTGTCCTAGGGCTGGAGTCGAGCTGTTGTCCGGGGGTACAGACTCAGCTGAAGACTCGACTAGGAGAAGAACCTGCTTCCAAACTGCCCCATGTGGTCATGGGTGGGCTCAATTCCTTGTACCCATGGGCCGGACACCTCCCTCAGTACATTCCTCATAGGGCTGCCACCCAGCACAGCTGCCCCCATAGTTAATGACCAGAGAAAAAGAGAGAGAACATCCAGCACCCAAGATGAAACATGCACTTTTTATTTTTTCAAGAACAGCAATCTTATCAATCGTGCACATTTTCTCCAGTTCTTCTCTCTTCCACCCACATAGCAATTCAGGAGGGTATCTTGGAAGGAGCTGGGCCGTCCATGACTTTTCATTGCCCCTATCCGACACTGGCGGTGTGTGCTTGAAGGCCTGGGGTTCTCACTGTGCCAGATCACAGAAGGTTTCAATTTGAAGCCTGCGACGCTGCCTCCAAGCAAGACTTTCATCCTGTCCTTAAAAGCCTTGAAACCTGGCACTAATTTGGCCTCGTCTGAGTGCAAGTTCTTTCAGGCGTCGTTTCCAGAACAGGGAGGTTTTATCCCCTACTGAAGATTTGCTCTGGCCAGTCATTTTCCTCCACTACCAGCTTATCTAGAGTGTCCCCAAATTCTTTGCCTGCCCTCACATCTGCCATCAGACCCGTCACTCACTTTCACATGATGCAATGAATAACGATTCTTGGATTGTCTAAACCACCCAGAGCTAGCAGGAAATTCAACATCCCAGTTGGGTCCAGCCTCTTCTTTCAATATCACAAACATTTTTGCTTTGAGCAGGATCATCACATCACGGTCCTGAAAGTGATATACTTCAGAACCTGGTCTGCAATCCAGGTCATTAGTCGTTTCTCCATGTCCAATACAGGCTCTTCTAGAATTTCTGTCAGTCTCGTTGCCTCAATGAAGCAGATCCTTCAACAGTTTCCAGCACCTTGTTCTTGTTCTTCAAGATCATAGCCTTGGTGGACGCTTGACTGGTGAGCAACAACTATCAGATTTTCGACTTTTAATTATGTTTCCAGGTCAATTACTCAACCTGGACTCTTACTGGCATCATTAGCCGTGGATTTTGTGTGCTTGGGGGCCATGGCAAGCCTTACAATATGAGATTAAATCAAGCACAAGAGGAAACCCTGCCATCAAGAAAGAGGTAAATGAGATTGGTGGGCTGCTGCTGGCATAGCACAGCTTTTTATTTTCCGAGGAGTTTAATTTACCTACATAAACACAGGTATACATAAAAGTGTACATTCTAAAAAACGAAAGGGCTGGAGGTGCATGTAGCTCAGTAATAAAGCACTTGTCTAGCATGCATTAGGCCTCGAGTTCCATCCCCAGCATGACCAAATAAAGAAATCATGATTAAAAAGTATAGTAGTGGGGCTGGGGATGTAGCTCAGTCGGTAGAGTACTTGTCTTGCAAGCACAAGGCCCTGGGTTCAATCCCCAGTTTACACCAGCATCATCACAAAAATGTGTTGCCCTAAGATATTCCACAGGGGCTACCATGTCACTAGGTGATAGGAAAAATTTCCCTCCGTTATAATCTTCTGGGACCACCACCACATATATGATCTGTCATAGACTGAAAAGTCACTGCGTGGGGTTTGACCACCCTTCACTGTGATGAATCCAGCCTTCTGCCCAGCATTCCTAACTACCAATGGTGTTACAGAACGGAGGACTTAAGAACTATAAACTATCTACGGCAATATTTTTTCTATGGAGTCCTAAGAGATTAGGGGAGGGACAAAGATAAGGGATTTGACAAAGACCCTGAGTCCTAGAGAAAATTGTGCCATAGCCTGGGTGTCTTTAAGTACCTCCTGGGTTCGTATTCTGCTCTTCTGTGGGATATCTCATTCCCCGTGACCCTTCCCTCAACACCAGGTTCCTCGGGCCTCACGATGCCCTGGCCTGGTCCCTCGTTCTGTTTGCTTGTCCTAGGCAATGCCAACCTCTCAATCAGTCAGCATCCCTACAGCGCTTGCCCTGGAGGCTTGGCTTCCTACCAGGCAGCAGGCAAGCTAAGAAACTTAACTCAAGCGACCTTTGTGATCCCTTCTGAATAGATGTTTTAACAGGGGCCTGCGAGTCAAGGAAGCTGAAATTAAAAGTAGTTTTAATGGTGGAAAATCTGGCTAGAGAGATGCTCTCATGAGAACCACAGGGCCTTGTGTCTATAGGTGGGTTAGGCATAACTCAGCATGTTCTGCATCTCATAGCAGATGTTTGGTTTGGAAAGTTCTGCAGCTATTTGGCTTCCAGAGTCCTCTCTCACCATGGGACTCCTCTGTGGGAAGACAGAATTCATCAATCACATTCCCCAATGTCAAGCTCCTGCTGTGTGACCCTAGGAGAACCTTGCTTCTCTGTACAAAACATAAGCAAGGACCCCACCCCCCATTCCCCATCTGCAAAGATCCCCTAGATGGTCAGAGTTCCCAATGAAGGCTGCTACTGGAGGAGACAGTACAATACAAATGTCATTCCCATCCTCAGTGGGTGCCCTCTCACCTTTTCTTCTCTTCCTGAGAGTCGTCAGCCAGGCGCCAGGTTATATTCAGCTTTGCCCATTAGAGAGTATCAGCTATGCTTGCTTTTTTCTTCTGCAGTACTGGGGAGGAACCCTGGGTCTCTCTCATGCTACCAAGTGCTCTACCACTGAGCAATAGCCCAGCCCATATTCCAGCTTTGCTTGGGAATGCTTAGCCAGAAGCTGGAGGAGGGCTCAGCAGGGGTCAGAGCACGAGGGACTTTTCAAGTATGCAAAGCAATGTATCCTGACACTAGGGATTCGCATGGGAATCAAGTCTGAGCAGGGCAGACTTGATCAGATGTAGGGTTTTAAAAGATTCCTAGTGCTGCAGAGTGGAAAACTGACAGAGGAGGGCAAAGCTGGAGGCAAGAAGTCCATTTGGCAATTTTACACTCCCTGGCTGCACATGAAAATCACCCAGAGAGATGTAAAAAGTACCTAGAGCTGGGGCTTAGACATCTTTGTTCTGTTTTGTTTTTGCCTCCCGCTCCCCCGTGGTGCTCTGTGCAGCCAGGGCTGAGAACTGCAGCACTAGACTGGCATGGCCAGAGTTAAGCAGAACCTGGGCTGAGCCAGGAAAAACAGGCTGGGGAGAGAGCTGAGGTCCCTGTCTTCTGTAGGTAGCATCCAGCCTATTTCGTTTTCTCTGATTCACACCATTGTTGGTCCAACTCATTTTTAAATTTGAAATCATCACCAAGGTTAAAAATATAGGCTTCATGTAAACTCTCCAGAATGCTGCTTCTCTAAGAAAGTTAAAAGGTCTGGCCACACTGGGGCCACCTTTTCCCATGGCATCAAATCAAATACTGGCTGCCCACCTTAGAAATGGCTGGCACTCCTCAGGTCCCTGCAGCTCTGTCCTCTCCCACCTCAGTGACCAAGGAGCTAGTTCTTACTCAGTCCCGGCTGACCTGCTCATGGAAGCTAATTGCCTAGTCCCAATACAGGTTGAACTCAGAACTCAAGAGCTGGGCTCAGGGTGGGAATACCTGTTACAGGTTTTGCTCTTTACCCTGGGATACTGCAACACCAGGGGCGGGGTTCACACAGAACAGGGATGTGAGCGGATCTGTCATGTTCAAAGGTCATTTTGAGCAAGGTGCCACCATGGAGTTCACCTGTAGCCCTGGATCCCCAGAAAGCTGAGGCAGAAGGATTGCGTAGGCCCAGGAGTTCAAGGTCAGCCTGGGAAACAGCAAGACTCTGTCTCAAAAACAATTTTTTTTAAACTAAGCAATGATGACCAATCAAGACACCCACTCAAACTCCTCCAGCTATTTCACAGAAAGACTTTAGTGCATTCCTGTAGTCAGTCTTCAGTGAGAATGGCTATTTCCACCAAGCATTTGTCAGAAATAACAGGAAAAATAGCAAGAGAGGGGGAAAAAATTAGAATTGAACTAGAAAGCGAAAGATTTGGAGTTGAGTCCCAGCTTTGACATGGGTTTCTTTTCCTTCACCAGCTTCCTCTACAAAATGGAAATATCAGACTTTCCCAAGTATCTCACAGATCATCTTGAAGATCAAATCAAGATCTTGATGACTTGTATACAATTAATATTTATAAACTACAAAGTAATTCATAAATGTAAGATAGTGTCATTACTCATTTATTCACCAAATTAATGGTCCTACTATGCATTTGGCCTGTGGATATAAAAATGAATAAGGTAAGTTCCTAGGATCCATGGTGTACAGGAAATAGCAGTGATGTAAAGAAGTAATTATAGGCCCAGTGCCGTGACCCACAATTCCAGCGACTTGGGAGGCTGAGGCAGGAGGATCTCAAGTTCATGGCCAACCTCAGTAACTTATAAAGACACTGTCTCAAGAAGGAAAAAAAAAAAAAAGTAAAGTAATTATAGGTATGTACCTCCAAAAATTAAAGACAGAGATTCAAGTACATGCTTAGATGCCAATGTTCATGGGAACATTATAATTCATAATGACCCAAAGGTGGAAATAATCTAAGAATCTATGAACAAAAAGTGGTATATACATACAATGGAATATTATGAAACCATAAAAAGGAATGAAATTTTAACACATTACAACATGAATGAACCTTAAAAATGTGCTAGGTGGAATGTATGCCAAACACAAAATGACAAATATTATGTGATTCTAGTTATATGAAATATCCATAATAGGCAAATTTATAGAGACAGAAAGTAGATAGAGTAGCAGGGTGTGATGAGAGATAGGAATGAGAATTTACTGCTTAAAGAATATAGATTTTCTGTTTGGGGTGATGAAAAATTTTGAACATAGCAATGATAATTACACAACATTGTGAATTTAATTAATGCCCATTGAATTGTATACTTTAAACGGCTAAAATAGAGCTGGGGATGTAGTTCAATGGCACAGCACTTGCCTAGTATGCACCAAGCTCTGGGTTCAATCTCTAGTACCACAAAAACAAACAAACAAAAATTGTTAAAACAGCAAATTTTATGTTATATATGTATTTTGTTGCAATAAAAAACAGCTTAACTGAGTAGCAGAGCACATGCTTAGCATGTGTGAGACCCTGGGTTCCATCCCCAACACCAAAAAGAGAGAAAAAAAAAAAAAAAAAAAAAAAAAAAAAGGCACACAAAAATGGCCTAATGCTGGACACAGTGGTTCACACCTACAATCCCAGCAACTCCAGAGGCTGAGGCAGGAGGATCACAAGTTCGAAGCCAGCCTCAGCAACTTAGTGAGACCCTAAGCAACTTAGCAAGACCCTGTCCCAAAATAAAAAATTAAAAAGGGCTCAGTAGTTAAGAGCCCCTGGGTTCAATCCCTGGCACAAAAATAACTAACTAAATTAATAAAAGCTGGGGCTGTATCTCAGTGGTAAAGTGCCCACAGGTTCACCCTTGGTACAGAAAAAGTTGCTTAAAATGTATCAGAGTTCAGCTAAAGTCGTTTGAAAAAGAAAAATAGAGTAAAACTAAAGAAAGTATGATGGAAAGAATGAGGAGAAATGCAAATATTGTTGAAATAGAAAACAAACAGAAATTCCACAAACCCAAAGCTGACATGGGTGAGGGGAAACTAACTGAATCCGTGTAGAAATTATAACAACACATGATAAAGTCTAAGAAAGGTGCTTTCAAAGTGACCAGGAAGCTCCGGACTATCAAGCAAGGAAGACTTCACAAATGATGAGCTTTCTGAACCGGAGAGAGGGTGTTTTCTAAGGCACGGAGCAGGAGGTGGTGCTGCCAGGAACCCAGACTCTTGTTCCAGTTACCACGGTCTCAGCTTCCTTTTCCTGGGGGCATCTATTGACTCACACCAGGTACTTGAGGTTTGCTGCAGGCAATTGAGGTGCCCGCAGAAGGTACTGATGCAGCAGCACATGGTTGTGCAGGTTGTCCACTGTACAAGATTTCCTGACAGAGGAAGGGGAGGGAGGCTGAAATGCAATCTGTTTTCCATTATCCAAGCAGTTCACCCCGGGGCTTCATCCACCCACATGAAAGACGACTTTTCCAAATTGCACAAATGCACGAGGAAATTGACTTTGAGGGAATTCCCTCAGTTCTCTCCAGTTTCAAAGCATCTTTTCAAAAAGCTCCTTTTAAGTCCTTCAATGGGTAACTAACCCAAGCCTGGAAATTCACGGTTGGAGAGTTACTTTCTGCCAAGAGACCTGGGTTCTGTAAAAAGGCTCTCTTAGTAAATTCGTTCTCCCTGCTGCTTTCATCCCCGTGGTAACCTCCCTTACCACTAGATGGCAACCTCGCTCCTGTACTGGAAACACTTCTCCCAACTAAACCGAGAACTTGGGAGAAGAGGCCCGGGGGCGTCGGGTCGGGGGAGCCCGGAGGCTGGGACTCGGAGGTAGCCAGAGTTGAGTCCATGCCGGCGCTTCTGTTACGCGATTTGGAAATACCTATCACCCGCCACACAGCTTCATTAACTAGGATCACTGTTCCCCAGTCCATTCAGCTCACGTCCAACTCCCTCCTGTTATTCTGTGTCTGACTCCTTCAGGCTGCTGATGCATGAACCCAGGAGAAACACGTCGCGCCTCAGGGATCCTGCTCCCATCTGACACCCTTCCCGAAAATTCCACCAGGACTTACTGACCACATGATGGGGAGTCCCTCAAACTTCAGCTCCAGGCAACAAAAAGCTATTCATCATTTTAGCATTCTTTTTTTAAAAATTGGGGCATAATTTATATACATTCAATCACAAACTTTAAGTGTACAGTTCAGTGAGTTTTAATAAATGTACACACCAGTGCAACCCCCACCTGTTAGGAGGTAGAGCGTTTTCTTGTTTACCTCCAAAGACCTGGAGAAGCTCAAGGCCCAGAGATCAAACGGTGGTGAAGCTGCAATAGTAGACATGCCCTTAAGGATAATGTGCAGGCTCAATACAACTCTTCATTACTCGGCCTTACATTTAAAATTTTATTGTTAAAATCAAGCAATTGGCGGCGGGGAGTGGGGTATGGGGACTGAACACAGATTGTAATGTACCAATTACATTGAAGCAATATTGTTTTGTCTTTAATAATGTTGCCAGATTCTATCTATGATGTATGCTTCTCCAAGGTCTATAATCTTTTCTTCATTTCTTTTTTTATTTTGTTAATGCAGTAGGGATTGAGCTCAGGGGTACTCTACCACTGTGCCACATTCCCAGCCCTGTTTTTTTTTATTTTGAAAGAGTCTTGCTAAGTTGTGTAGAGCCTAAGCTGCTGAGGCTGGCCTTGAACTTGTGATCCTCCTGTCTCAGCCTCCTGAGTAGTGGATAACAAGCATGCGCCACCATACCCGGCAAGTGATCAATTATTTTAAAGAAAGAAACTACATTTTAAGAGCCAACTCATTTTACCTAACATTTTAGTGATAGAATTTTCTTCCACAACATGTACTAGCACAACATTCTCTAAAGTATATTTAGTCACCACTTCATGATTTGATTCTTGTGATGTTCTTTCACTATGCAGTTAGGCTGCAGCTGAGAAAGTTATCCAAATGGTTCAGTAAGATCAATTGTTTGTTCTGAAAATAATTTTTCCTTCAGAACCAATCAAAGCATTCTTCCACCTAAGAGCTGAATCCACTTGTCAGTTTGAGCTAGCTGTGTGTATTATGCATTAGAGAAATATGCTGATTTCTATCAAGGGATGGCTTGTTTTCGTGTGAACTCTTCATGGAAACATCACACACGTAGGGGAGAGTGCACAGCTCAATGAATTTGCACAGCTCAATGAATTCACATGAAGGGACCGTACACGTAATCAGGGTGTAGATCAAGTAATAGAATGTTACAGAGACCCAGAAACTCTCTATTTCCTCCCAAGGTAACCATTATCTTGACTTTGAAAACACAGTTGAATTTTACCTGCTTTTGAATTTTCCACAAGTAGAATTATATAACAGGTACTGTTTTATGCCTGGTGTCCATTACCCAAGGTTTGGTTTGGGAAAGACATCCATATTGTTGTGTGCACTTGCAGTTTGATATTTCTCTTGCCGTAGAACTTTCTATTGTATGCTTATACCATATTTTATATATTCATTCCATTACTGGTGGACATATAAATTGTTTCCAGTTCTTGGAACAAATAATACAGCTAGGAATTCATTTTTTACTTGTCTTGCCTCCTGGCCTCAAGTGGTCCTGCTGTTTCAACCTCCTGAGTAGCTGGGACTCCACGTACATGCCACTGCGCCTGGTTTAATGGACATACAAATTGTTTATAATTATTGACTAGGACAAATAACACTGCTATAAAGTTTTTGAAAATATTATTTGAGGACATGCCTGTAATTCCAGCAACTTGGGAAGATAAGGCAGGAAGACAGCAAGTTTGAGGCCAGTCTTGGCAATTAAGCAAAAACCTGTCTTGAAATTAAAAAAAAAATTTAAAAGAGCGGGGGACCTAGCTCGGTAGTAGAGTGCACCTGTGTTCAATCCCCAGTGCCACAAAAACTCTTTTGAGGAACTTTACATACATTGCTGAGTCATAGACTGTACATTTGTTCAGCTTCAATGGATGCTACCAAACTGTTTCCCAGTTTGGTTGCATCAATTTATAGTCCTCCAGCAGTGAGTGGAGCCCCTCCAATCTGACATTTGATATCACTAGTCTTTTTCATTTTAGACTTTCTGGTGTGAGTAATGGTTTTTCACCAGGTCTTTATTTGGCATTTCTCTAGTGACTAACCAAGCTGGACATTTTTTCATGTGTCATTTTGGTTATTTGTATATCTTGGAAAAGACATCCAGTTTTGCCAGTTTCCTGCAAAATACTTGAACAGGCACTTCACAAAGATTTCATTTTTCCTTCACCTTTTCCTTTTAAAGTAATCTCAGACATTGGAAAAAAGAATTCAAAATAATCCCATATTTCCTTCATCTGTCTTGATATCTTACATAATTGTAATCTAATTATCAAAATCAAGAAATTATCAGCCAGGTACAGTGGCACACACCTGTAATCCCAGCAACTCAGCGGGCTGAGAAAGGAGAATCGCAAGTTTGAGGTCAGCTTCAGCAAACTTAGTGAGGACCTAAGCAACTTAGTGAGGCCTTCTCTCACAATAAGAAGAAGAAAAAAAAGAAAGGTCTGGGATATAGTTCAGGGGTAAAGATACATATATATATATATATATATATATATATATATATATACACACACACATACACACACACACACACACATATACACACACACACACACACACATATATATATAGCCCCTGGATGCGTCAACAGTAACCTCCTCAAAAAATTAAGTAGAAAAAAAAAAGATTATCATTGGCACTCATCTTTAGATCTTATTAAAATATCATTGGTTGTCTCACTAGTATCTTCTGGACCAGGATTCAATTCAGGATTATATGTTTTATTTACAGGTATGTCTCTTTGGTCTGCATAAACCTGAGACAGTTTTGTCATCTTTGTCTTTCATGGACTTAATACTTTGGAAGAGTACTGGCCAGTTATTTTGTAACGTACCCTCAATTTGTCTCAAGAAAACCTTCAAAATTAAAATCAGATAATGCATCTTCGCATTATCTCAGCGCACGAAATCAGAGCAACATGACGGGATCTCTCTTACCAGCGGGGAGACTAACTTTGATCACTTGATGAAGGTGCCGTGAAGCACTATTGTTTTCTCTTTGTAGTTAATAAGTACGTAATAAGGCAACGTGTAAATATCCTGTTTCTTACCATGTTTTTGCTCTACAATTTTGTTTTGTGCTTGTTTGGTTTTGGTTTTTGGCAATGCTGGGGATGGAACACAGGGCCTCATGCCAGGCAAGAGCTCCACCACTGAGCTACACTCTCAGCCCAACAGTTCTTTTATTTACAGGATTCTTTATACATGCTTGTTATTGGCCCTTTTAAATTCACATATTGTAAATATATTATTCCACCTTAAGTCTCACTTTTCAAAATTCTCCTCACATCCATTCTTTCCCCACTGTACTGCCATCTATGCCTAAATCAAGTGACCTTATAGGTGAAAGTCTGTTTCTGCCTTCTATCTTCTGTTCTACTTGTTTGTCAATCTGTGTGAATATCATACTGACTCAAGCACCATAGTATTAAGTCTTGATCATTTTATGTCACTAGCTTTGATCTTTTTCTTTAAGATAGACTTGACCATTTGGGGCCTTTTGCATTGTAGTCAAAGTTTTAGGATCAGTTTGTCAGTTTCCACATGCATACCACAACTTCTGATGAAATGATTTCCATTGTGTTGAGTTTACAGATCAGTTTGGGAACATTTTATATTTAAAATATGGAGACTTCTAATTATGCACATAGCACCACCCTCCATGGAATTAGATCTTCTTTACCTTTCAGGATCTTATACAAATTCCATTGATTTTCCCCTGAGTTTTTAAATATTTGAGAACTTATTTTTAAATATGATTACATGAGAATAGCATCTCATAGGGCAGAGGTTCTCAATGGGAGGTGATCTTGTCCCCCAGGACACTGTTGGTGACGTCTGGAGATATTTTTGTCACACTGAGGGTAGTGGTACTGGCATCTAGTGGATGGCCAGGGATGCCGCTAACCACCCTACAACACCAGGGCAGTCTCCCATGACAATCATCCAGCCCAAAATGTCAACAATGCCCTTCTCAAGACATCTCAGTACAGAGTTAACATTCCCAGAAAGATGTCAACTAAAATTCATCATTCTTGTACATTACTCATGGATTTTTGTATTTCGCATGACATAATGATCTACAGTGACATTTTCATGATATTAAAGTTAGTCTTTAAGAAAGCTAATCTTTATTACTGGGCTGTGAATCAAAGTTGACATTTTCAGAAGTTATAATAAGATGTTGTAATTGTTGAGATAATTCTCCATGAATTTTGCTTTTCTTGTGATATTCCTGAGCAAAAGGCATTGAGAGTTCTGTTCAAAGATGCTTGCATAACAGAGAGCGTTGGAAAGATAAGAGTGACTTCCTGCAGAGAGATGTGGAGATGACCCTCACTAAAGATACTCTGAGGTATTAAAGCTAGAGACACTACTCTTCCTTTCCTGGGGAGGATTTATTCACATTCCAAGCTAATAAGACCTGAGAGGATAAACATTTGCTAGCAGTACCCTTATAAGGCTAGGGGCTTCCTAGGTTCAGGGTTCCTTGGCTGTGACAGATCCACTGTATACCCAGTACACCCACCTGGCATCTACCAGGCTCCACCTGGCCCATGGGACTTGGAGGTAAGGGGGAACCTATGTCAAAGTGAAGCTCATGCTACCTGTGGTGCTGCTTCACTGGGGAGGACCATCTCCTAAAAAGGGTCTAGTCAAGTTCCAAGAGAGAAGGGGGAACTTGGCTCAGACCAGTGGGGTTCTTGGCATATATGATGTAAAAGAATCCCAGCACCTGCTGGTCACAGGCATAAATGGAGGTTTGTTTTGGAAAGTAGATACACATTCAAAGGAGAATGTTGTCTCAGAGGGAGAGACAACAACCTGTAGATGTGGGGTATTAATATTTAAAGGGGGACAGTTACCGGGACTGGACGACAGGTGGAGGTATATAATTTCACACCGGTTTTCCTTGTGCTTGTGCATTGCAGGGTCAAGGTCATGGGCCCAAGGCATGGGGCTCTTGGGAACAGCGATTTGTTTCATGGGTGCTTTCTGCATTTCGGGGTTTCATGGGCCCTTACTTCAAGCCTCAGTATCTCTCCCTTTATCCCCAAATTCCAATCTCACTATAACAAACTCTCTGAATCTATTTGAGCTTGTGTCTTCTTACAGGCTAAATCTATAGAAGTGAGATAAACTGAACCAACAGTTGCAGTAATCTCTGCTGCTGGGGGATTGCTTGACCTACCACCTGTGCAAGAGGGGAAGGAGTCTCCACCAGAGTCATCAGTTTGTTTTCTCTATCCTCTAGTGATGACAGGGACATGTAGTTAGCTGAAGCAAAATTGTGTTTCCATCGAGGGTTCCCCAAAACTGCCTCTTAGGTTTGGGGTGCTGGTTTTGACACATTCAGAAGAGCCAACAGTCACTGTGCCATTATTATATTAAAATCCATGACTTAACTGTCATCTCCAATAGGCTTCCCTGGGTCTATTAGGATGCAGAAGGAAATAATATAGGGTTTGGTTCAATCCCACCCTGTATTTGAGACTTATTTCCCAAAGACTGAGTTCTATTCTTGGGATTCCAGATTGAGATAAGAATTTGGGAATAAAGGGAAAGATACTGAGTCTCAAAGGAAGTGCCCACTGACCATTAAAATGCAGGAAACAACCATGAACCATTGCAATTCCTGAGCAACATGCCGTTGGCCCACGTCCTTGTAAAATGAGGGAAATGGACCAGTGCAGGAAGAACGGGCGTGAGACTGTGTGACCCCACTCTGCGACTCCACTCTGCCTCCGCCTCCCAGTTTGGCCCCTCCATAAATATTAGGGCCTCAACACAGGAGGGGCTTCTCACTCTCGAGGTAGCTCACATTCTTCCTTGAGTGGGTGTCCACTTCCTAAGTAAACCTCTGTCTATGCCTTTGTCTACCACACACTGAAATTCTTTTCCATCACGAATGCCAAGAACCCTGCTGGTCCTGAGGCAAATTCCTTCCCCACCTCCGGATCTCTGTGGAGAGCTGTGATTTCAATGGTGGCCTTTTACTCTCTCATGGCTACATTTGTCCTGGGAGCTGCCTGTGCAAAGCTGCAGGTCAAGGTGGCCCAGTTGCTATGGAGATACGGGCCTGAGAAAACTGCACAGGCCAGAGTTATCAATCAAGGTGTTGAGCTCAGACACCAATTCTCAGGGACAGAGGATTCTGAATGAAACAAGATGATTCTAATGTCCCGTCAGTCCTGCATCCTTCATATTGCCTGCTTTGTTGAAACTTTCCCACAAATAACCTTTTGATGAAACCTAGATAATAAACATGCTGGGCTAACTCTGGTGTCAGTCTGCCCCTATCACGTTGGCTGAACCACCTGCCCCCACCTCTTACTCTCTATGTGTGTCTGTTTGTCTTTTCTTCATTCCCCCTGGCCCCTCATCCCTTGTCTTCTGAATTAACAGCCCAGGCATGAGGCCTTGGCAGAACTCTTGTTCAGACCCTTCTTCAGAGACATCCCTTCTCCCTTGACAGGGTGACCTGCAATTACTGGGTCTTTGTTCCTTAATTAAGTTCAACATGGCTGTCTTCTTCCCCTCTTGCATGGTCTCCTCAGACCTCTGAAGGACCTTTCCCACCAATGTGCCAGACCTACCCAGATTTGCTTGAACCTAGTAGTGGTCCCAACCTCAGCTCACACAGAAAGCACCTCTACAAAAACAGACATTTAAAACATGACAATTTTCATACTGGAATATTTGTAGCTCTGTATTTTATGACAGCTCACTTAACTGCAGTCACTGCAGGGCTACCCATATCTACTAGGAGTATTTGTGAAAACAAATGAGATCATGTTTATTCCTATGATGAGAGCTCATTTTCTTTCTTTTTTTTTATATATATATTTTTTGATGTAGATGGACACAATATCTTTATTTGATTTGTTTATTTTTATGTGGTGCCGAGGATCGAACCCAGTGCTTCACATGTGCCAGGCAAATGCTCTACCACTGAGCTACAACCCTGACCGAGAGCTCATTTTCATAGCCACGGTTTGATCTGATGAGGCTGTGCGAGAGCAGCAGCACAGCAGCAGGACAGCTTGAAGCACAAGCTTGAAGAGCAGGTGTTTTTACAAAAGTAATGTGGGGCAGGGGGTGTTGTTCATGGTAAAGCAAGTCTAGCATGTGTGAGGCCCTGTATCCAATCCCAGCACCACTTTAAAAGAAGAGGAAGAAGAAGAAGACGATAACAATGAGCGGGGAAAGCCCTTCTGGCTGCTGCCAAGCTTCTGAGTGGAGTGAGGAGTGGTATGAGCACTTTCCTGAGGGTAGCTGCAAATATGTTGTCATTTGATCATCAAACTATGCTGGACTATGGAAAAAATGCAAGCAATTAGCCTCCCTGTGGTCAAATAAGGTTTTCCTTTTTGTTGATCTGCAGTGACTCATGGTAACCAAAACAGGTTTTTGGGTTTGGGGGAGATGGGGGGTGTTAGGTATTGTTCTTCAGAGGCAAGGAAAAACAAAAATAGCAAGTGTTGCTGCTTATTCTTAGATACATTTCCTGTAGAGGGGAGTAGAGCAGTTACCTAGCATGCACCAAGCCCTGGGTTCAATCCTGGCACTTCCCCTCCCCCCGAGAAAAGATAAGAGAGATGTATTTCCTGTAGAATGTACATATATAAATATGTTGATGGACATATGCTCTGCTGTTTGTGGATTAACACTGGGAATGAGACTGGGGGATGTTGCTCCCTACATCTGTCCATTAGGCAAACATGAGGTTCTAAGATCCAATATCTGGAGGTGAGATAATTAGGCAATACCTTTTCCCCAACAGCAGGGGGGTCCTTGAAGATGATCACACTGCCAAAAGAGAACACGCAACAGCAGGTGTGCTAACAGCAGACAGGTTGTTCATTGGTCGCCTTGCTGTGCCTTGCTTGGCTTAGGAGTCCAGGCTGGAAGTGAAGCAAGCAGATCAGGGAAATGATCTGCTCATGTGTGAGTGGGTGTGAGGCGGGGGAAAGCAGAAGGTGGGCGCTGATTACAGAAGTTAGGGCTGCCACTACCACTGGGGGACAGGGTGGAGGATATCTCCCTCATGCACAATTTAGCAAATTGAAAATGGAGACTTCCCTCCCGGCTCCCACTCCACCCCCCCCCCTGCCCCGCGAATCTCTTTTACAAAGTTTGAATAAACATTTTACCAAGCCTAATGCAAACCTAATGTGATAGGGGTGCCCTATTATATAAACTCAGAGATCAGTGCACTTTTATGGTCCCCAGATGGTTTGGTGCCTAAAGCAGCACTAAGCGTCTAGCAGAAAGACAGTGCAGAGAGGAGATGGAAGGCTGCTCCCTCCCCCATCCCGTCTCTGTCTGTCTCTCTTTCTTTCTTTCCCTATTTCAAGTATGTGCAGTTTATCAAGCCTCTCATGAAAATTGACACAATCACCACAGATAAAGTCATCATGGAATCTTTACTTCTGCGTTCTGCCTCACTGACATTGGCCTTTGAAGTCCCCCTGACTTTCCTCATTATATTCTTGTCTTCCTTTCACTGTTTCCTTGAGGTCTTTTTCTTCTCATACAGCCCATGTCCTGCAAGTTTACATTTGGATTCATTTTTCTTTAATTAATCCAAGGCATCCTAAATCATACCCAAGTCAGTTATATTGCCGCCACCAAAATGAACTCTGAATCCAACTACAAACACGACATCTGGAATGGTCTTGTGCATTTTGGTTAGTTTTCCAGAATGCCTTTCCTTTTTTTTTTTTTTTTTTTTTTTTGGACTGGCTTTGAACTCGCCATCCTTCTGCCTCAGCCTTCTGAGTCCCTGGGATTACAGGTGGGTGTCCTGAATTTATGTCTTAGATACCATCACCTTCCCAGGATGAAGGGCATTGATGACGGCTTGTTTCCCTTGAAGTCGTTGGTTGGTCTTGAATGTCCTGGTGTGAATAGTTCCTGTGTGTTCTTGATGGTGGTCCTCAGGCAGCCAGGAGGGAAAACAACTGCTGTTTCTTTCAACAAGACTTTTAGCTCTTAAAAATGTATGTCAGTTAGGGCTGAGGATGTGGCTCAGTAGTACAGTACTTGCTTGTCATAGGGGAGGCCCTGGGTTTGATCCCTAGAGTCACCAGAAAAAAAAAAGAGAGAGAAAGAAAGAAAGATATATCTTACAAATATGTATATTTGATAAAATTAAACCTATATTTCTAAAAGTTTAGTAGATGGTTTGATTCCCAACACCACTATAAAAAATATAAATATAGCAGGGCATGGTGGCACACGCCTGTAATCCCACTGGGATAGAAGGCTGAGGCAGAAGGATCTTGAGTTCAAAGCCAACCTCAGCAAAAGCGAGGCGCTAAGCAATTCAGTGAGACTCTGTCTTTAAATAAAATACAAAAAAGGGCTGGGGATATGGCTCAGTGGTGGAATGCCCTGAGTTCAATTCCCAGTACCCCCCAAAATATATATCTTTCATATATATATATATATATATATATATATATATGGATATGTATACATATATACGCATGTTTGATAGGATAAAACTGAATTTTAAAAAATTTAGTAGATGAACTGAATAAAATGGACAACCAAAAATGGAATTAATGAGCTCATGGGTTCAAACCTAAGGATTCTTTCAAATTCATAGCTAAAGTTCAAAGCAAAAACAACCAAGTGAAGAAAGGTTAAGCAACCGAGGATAAATCTCTATTCCAAAGTTCCACAGCCTCCAATAGAGATTATGGAAGATAGAAACTATCTATTTCCCTGCCCCTGCCTTGGTGCTGGGGCTTTAACCCAGGGCCTTGTACATGTTGGGCAAGTGTCATCTTCTATAGAACCACACTCCCAGCCCGGAGAACAGTCAACCGTATGGGAGAAGGAAGATTCTGAGTTTAGGAAAGATTTGATTCTTCAGCATGAACAGACCTAAGAGAGAGTGCCAACCAGGACTAGGGAAAGAGGCCTCACTCCTAAATACATTCTTCAAAGAGAAAGAAGAAATCTTAAAATTCATTTATAAATAATCAACAAAGGAAGAAGGATCCGTTTGATGTCAGATTTTTCTTTTATTTTTTCTGAACTGAGGATTGAACCCAGGAATTCACAAGTTTTCTACACTTAAGCTAAACCCCCAGACCCTAGGTTTTTCTTTGACACCAGTAATTCTAGTAGATAATGAATACGTATCTTAAAGGATGGTGCTAACATCTTGAAGGATGGCCTATTTTCCTTTAGAGTTTTCAAACATGGCATCTCCATAATTAGGTGGTAGAAAATACTATTGACTGTGATTAGACATGGTTGGCTAAAAGTTTTATTACCAGGGGTTGGGGTTGTAGTTCAGTGGTAGAGCACTTGCCTAGTGTGAGGCACTGGGTTCGACTCTTAGCACCGCATATAAATAAATAAATAAAATAAAGGTCCATCGACTATATATATTCATATATATATACCGTTTTATTACCAAATTTTTATTTTATTTAACTGTGATCAGAAAAAATAGCCAACTCTAACATATGGTTTAGAATAGACCAAATACTCTTCCAAAAGCTTAACATATATTAAGTCATTTAATCCTCATAATTTAGTCTGTATACAGTAGGCACTATCATCATCCCTATTCTAAAGATGAATAGGCACAAAGAAGATAAATGATTTTCTTAGAGTTACCAGCCAAAAAAATGATGGTGTTGGGGTTCAAACTCTCTTCTTATTTTAGAATTTTGGGGTTTCTTTGACCATACTGGATATCGAATCCAGGCCTTGCACATGTTGGACCGAACTGTGCCCCAGTCCCATTTTAGAATTTAATGAGGTTTTCTTTGCAAATAAATATATTGTCCATTTTTATAAATGTTCAGTAGGTGATTCAGTAAAATAATGGAGTCAAGTCTAGTCTACAACCATTAATTCTATACCACAAATAATATTCATGTTAGTCCTATTTTTTTTTTTTTTGGTCAGTTTTATTTATGCAAGACATAGCAGAGGCTGCTTAAAATTTATTTCTGCTTTATATTATAAAACAAAACAAAAAGTTAGTTCTACCTATTAGGTGTTATATTTTCTAAGGTCTAGAAATTTTTTATGGTTCTCTGTATTTTCGATGCTTACTCATCCTTGAAAGTTGAAAAAGCTTTGCTTTTGTCCCCAAACAGAATGAGCTAATTCTTTCTGGCTCCCTGCCTGACTATTTGGATGCTGCTGGAATCTTCCTCTCATATCTTAGGCTGCAGGGCTGGTTACCTTCCAGCAGCCTGAAAGGACTATGGAGGAAGTCAGCTGGCAAGGAATGTCACCTATGTAAGCTTTCTTTTCAATGCTTTGCAAAGCCACTGTCCCAAGGGGCCAAGGGTTATCTGGCCTCAAGCCTTACCTGCTTCCTGGCCAGTGACCAGACTGGAGATAAGCTAACCAGAATCCTGAAATTGCCATCTCCAGTGTCAGAGGAGAGACTTGTCACTCAGTAAAAATTCCCTCTCTTTACAGGCTTATGCATTTCAGTAAGTATTAGGAAGGGAGAGTCAAAAGTCTGGTTTAAAATTCCACTTTTATATTGAAGTGTTCTGGATATCTATTGCTCCAAGAAGTATTTATGTTATGAAACAAGTTATTTACTCTTTTTATTATTCTTCACAGTTTTGGAGATTGAACCCAAGGCCTTGTGCATGATAGACAAGGGCTCGGCCACTGAGCCACACCCCATCCCAATAGTTGTTTATTATTCTTATGTCTTATGATTCTGGTGATTGGGCTCAGCAAGAAGGTTCTCACTGTGTGCTTCACCTGGCTTCCACAAGGCAGAGAGGATGCTGAAATCATCTTGAAGTCTTCTTCATTCTCAGGCATGGCATTGGGATTGGGAAAATTCAAAGTACTGGGGGCTGGAACAACCAGCATTCCCGACTCCCTCCGTGTCTTTCACCTGTCCACAAGGTCGCTGGAGTATAATGGTTTCAGAGCAGCTGTATGTACATGCTCCAAAGGTATATGTGCTAAATGAGAGAATTGGATGGAAGCTCTATCACCTTTTGAGCCTCAGCCTTGGAAGTCACCATATATTACTTTGATTTTTCAACCATAGAAGGCTTTTCAATGAGGATTAATTAATACTATACATGTCAAGCACTTGGAATGGTGACTGGCACACAGTTAGTGCTTATATAAATATTAGCTATGCTCTATACTTAAGGAAAGCTAGATGTCCTTGACCATGGTGTTAACTGATTACCCTTCCCACCATATCCAATTTTCACTTGTTCACTCTGCTATTTGCCATTTCTTTTAAATCCTCAAGGTTTATATCCTTGTTTTGGTGGAACACAGCATCTGAAAGATCTTGATGAAAAGTACACAGGAGATAAATATTTTGAAATTGCACACAACTGAAACTATCTTTATTTCCCCCCAACATGACTGCTACTTGGAATGGATATGGGAATCTATGTTGAAAATTATTTTCCCTCAGAATGATAAAGGCATGATTCCTCTGTCCTCCAGTTATTTGTGCTGTTATTGAGAAATTTTAGTTTTTATTTGTTTTTGTTTTGTTCTTTTTTGCAATACTGAGAATTAAACGCAGGACCTTTGCTCATGCTAAGCAAGAGGTTAACCACTGAGCTATATCTCTAGTCCTTTTTATTTTGAGATAGGATTTTGCTAAGATGCTGAGGTTGGCTTTGAACTTAAGATCTTCCTGTCTCAGCCTCCTGTGTGACTGGGATCACAGGTGTGCACACTGTGACAGCTTGCCACTCTGATTCTTGATCCCTTAAATGAAACCTCCTTTTACCCTCTGGTTGCTTGTAAGCTCTCCTCTGTGGTCCCTAGTCTTCTAAAATTTTATTGTGATGTGCCTTGGTGTGGTTCTCATTTTATCCATTGTGCTGGGCTTAGCAAGTGCTTTCAATATGGCAACTCTCCCTTTAGTTCTGAAAAAATATAATTGAATTATTTTATTGATTTCTTTCCCTCTGCTTCCTTGACTCCAGGTCTAGCTTTCTAATTTTCTTATTCTTTCCTACCTCTTTCTTTTCTCTTTGCCTCTTGTCTATGCAGGTAGCTCTCTGCATGTGTAAGTTCAACCAACCATGGGTCCTGAACTATGCAGCATGGTTGCACCTGTACTGAATTGCGTGTAGACGTTTTCTTGTCATTATTCCATATATAATACAGTATAACAACTATTTGCATAACATTTTCATTGTATTAGGTATTATAAGTAATCCAGAGATGTTTCAAAGCATATGGGAGGATGTGCAGAAGTTAAATGCAAATACTAGGCCATTTTATCTAAGGGACATCCAGAAATTTTGGTATTCTCAGGAGTCCTGAAACCAATCCCCAAGGATACAGAGAAATGATTATAAATTCTAATATTTTCTAACTTTATCTTCTTACCACTCCCCTTTTTGCTATTATACTTTTGCTATTATATTTCACTTTTACTATTCGCTATTATATTTCTAATTTAAAAGACCTCTGTTTGGTTCTCTTAGTACTAATTGTTAAAGAGTATCTAATCTGCTTTTATTCTGACTTTATTTCTCAGAAGAGACCAACAACAGATAGTCAAAGTCCCTGCCCCCTTTCCATATAGGCTGTTTCTTCCAAGTTTCTTTCCTGTTTATATTTTTTGGATTCTATCTGTCATATCAGATTCTTCCCTTAAATTCTGATGACTTTTGGCTATCTATTTTGGGGGGTTTTGGGGGTTGAACTCAGGGGCACTTAACCACTGAGCCACATCCTCAGGCCTATTTTATATTTTATTTAGAGACAGGGTCTCACTGAGTTGCTTAGCACCTTACTTTTGCTAAGGCTGGCTTTGAACTTGTGATCCTCTTGCCTCAGCACTCCGACCCACTGGGATTACAGGGGCTATCTATTCTTAAGTGTGCCAAATTTAGCAAAACAAAACAAGACACCTAGCTAAACTTGAATTTTACATAAACAACAGATACCTTATAGGATAAGTACACTCCGTGCAATATTTAAGACATATTTACAGTAAGTATTTTATATTTCAATAAAAATTATTTGTTGTTTATCTAAAATTCAAATTCAAGTGTCTGGTGCTGGGGGCCATCTATGAGCCTGTGGGAACTGAGTGATGTTCTTGCCATAGGCAAGGAAGTCACCTGTCTTGGGACTCCCAGACAGAAACCCCTGGTGTGAGACTGCCCACTTCATCTTGGCACCCTGACCTGCTCACCACTCAAGTTCTAGCACAGCCAAATGCCAGTCGACCCGTTTACTGCAAGACCCCTGCCACACCGAGAAACAAGCATGGAAACAAGACTCCTCCCACTGAAACCATATCCCTGCATTTGATGTACTCCCCCTTAAATAAAGAATTGGGGCCTTTTTCAGTTGTTCAGTTCTAGTTCCTATCAGAACTGGAAAACCCATCAGGCTCTCCACTTTTTAAATAAAATCTTTGACTTTGTCTTATTTCTTACTGATTATTTCACTTTTTATTTTCCCAGGTGGTTCACATCTCCTGAGCAGGAACCTGCTCTGTCAGGGTGCTGGTCACCTGGTCATAGTCCTGTATTTTATCTACTAACCCTAAAGTGAGATCTACAATACTGCCTGAACACCTGTGTGTGTGTGTGTGTGTGTGTGTGTGTGTGTGTGTGTGTGTATGTGAGAGAGAGAGAGAGAGAGCGGGGCTTGCCAAGGTTAAGTTTACTAACAGGTTGCTCCAGTTGCATTGAGCAATTGAATACTGTCTCCTTAGATCTTTGCTCTTAGATTCTCCAGAGAGAAGAACAGTTAGTTCAGTATTCATCTTCTTAATTTTCTTATGGCTCTTCAATTTCAGTACAGTAGCCCTATCCTTGTGTTCATCCAGTACCCAAGATTAAAGATGACTGCAAAATCTTTGCGCACACACATCAGGGATGGAGGCTAGTTCCCTTTCCTTGAAGCCGGGCTGGTCTCAGTGATTTGCATGATCTATAGAATGCAATGGAAATGATGTTCAATAGTCTCCAAGCCTCCATAATATGAAGTTTCGTAACTTCTTGGATCTCTTGTAGTATTTTTCTGAAAACCCCGAGTCTCCATATAGGAGATCTGACACCCTGAAACGGCCACGGGAAGAGGGAAGGTGTAGGTGTCCTGGGTGATAGTGCCAGCTGAGATCAGACTTCCAGCTATTCTTGCTTCCGTGTCAAATACAGAAGGAATCTTTCAGGCTGGCTGAAAACTGCCAAATATTTAGTGAACTTCACTGATGCCTCATGGGACAGAATTGCCCAGCCCAGTCCCTTTCAAATTCAGATCCACACAATCATGAGAGACAATAAAATGGTGAAAAAATGGTTATTGTTTAAATTACCAAGTTTGGGGATCATTCGTTAGGCAGCCTGAGACAACCAGAACACAGCGAAAATATCTGGGGGCCCCCATTCCAGAGATCCTGTTCTTTATCCCTTCTCAGAAGGCACTTCAAGTCTTCCACACACATTAAAGAGGGACAGTAGCAGCTGTGGAGAAGGGGATGGGGGACACTAGCTGCTTCCTGTGCAGCTCATAACCAATCCTCCTGGTTTCAGGCTTAGCTCTACCCTTTTCAGAAGCACGTGGTACAGCAAACTCTCACACCCCAAGTGACCAAGCTGTCATCTTGCTTCCTGGCTCTCCCTACCCCCTACTCCTTAGCTCTCTCAGGTCTGCTAAGTCAATTATCACCTCTCTGCTTTCCAGGCTCCAAATTTTTGTTTTTTTCTGTCTGGTTCCCTTGTTCTTATGAGATTAAAAAAAAAAAAAAAAAAAATCTATTGGTGTTTCAGCTGGACTTTAACTGTATTCATTCTGCTATCTTTCATTTAAAGGCTCCTTTGAGTCTTTTTTGTTTTTAAATAGTATTGTTCCCTTTTTATATTAGAAAATAAAAACAGTAATATCACAACACATTTAATGGCAGTAGTAGTAGTAACAAAATTTCCCAATTTTTGGTTACATGATCTTTAGACAAGTCTGCAACTTAGCATTGATTATTTGCAAGTTATTACACTAGTGTATTGTCATTTTTCTTAAGGTGGGCCAAGGTAACCCACCGTAGCCATTATATGGTCACATAAAATGATCATACAATAAATCAGATTGGGTTTATCACCAGCATTTATAAAATCAGACCCAGGGAAAGAACTAGGTCTGGGGACATATGCATGGTCTTAATATAGTGAATGTCTAGCCTGTCCTTTGAGCCTTTAATTTGGACAATTCTGATACTGAAAGTTCGGTCCTTGTCCTGGAAGCTGATCCAATAATGAGGACAAGGTTTTGAGAAAAAGGAAAAAGAAACTGTATTGCTTTACTAGCAAAGGAGAAATAGAGGGGACTCCTGTCCCAAAGGCTGGGATTCTAATTGCCAAGGGAAACAGCAGGTTTTTTTTTTTTTTTTTTTTTTTTTGGTACCAGGGATTGAACCCAGAGGCACTTAACCACTGAGCCACATCCTCACAGCACACTTTTTATATTTTATTTACAGATAGGGTCTCACTGAGTTGCTTAGGGCCTAAGTTGCTGATAACAACAGTCTTTTAAAGAGGAATACAAAGGCTACATTCCAGCTGTGCGCTGTCAGGAGTCAATCCCTTTGTAGCTTTGAGAAATAGATGTTGCTCGGACCTGCTGGTGCCAGCCGGGTGTAGATTCCTTTATGCCTGTGGTGCATGAGCCAAAGGAGGAATAACTGGGCCTAGGATGGGAGGAAGGTTAATCTGGCTTCTCCCATGGTTAGGGAGGGGAAGAGGGAGAAGAGGGAAAGAAAAAAATGTTAGTTTAAAAATAGACCAAAGTGGCAGAGCAGTGACAGGGTTTTTTTTTGTTGTTGTTGTTGTTTTGAGCAGGGGTACTGGGGATTGAACTCAAGGGAACTTAACCTCGGAGTCACATCCCCAGTCCTTTTTAATTTTTATTTTGAGACAGAGTCTCACTAAGATGCTTAGGGCCTCCCTAAGTTGCTGAGACTGGAGCAAGGGTTGTATTCAAAGCACGAAGTGGACCCCTGATACAATTCTATTAATTTTTAAAATACCCTGTCTTAGTTCAGGTTCCTAGAAGCAGAGCTACATGTAGGGATTCTCCTGCAAGTGCTTCAGCGAGGATATTCTCAGGTGACCCTGTAGGCTAGGGCCTAGGGAGAAGCTGAGCAAAGACGCAGTTCCTGTTGGAGTCACACCTCAGGCTGACCTTACCAGAGCTCTGGCCAGATTTACTCATGGCATTTTGTGCCCCATGAAAGGCTCTTTCTGTGGCTTCCCAACCCATTCCAAACTGGCAATTTTGGGAGGAGACAGCCGCAGGGGTCTGGGGTCTGGGTACAACCATGTAGTAAAGGTTCTTCGACTGGTGCTAACAGCATATACTAGTTGTTCCTAACCCATTATTTTTTTTCTATATACCTAATTGTTATTTTTTCTAAGGGTGTAACAGTGTCTCTAATTTTTCTGAAGTGAATTATTCTTGTGTGTGTTGGAGGGGGTGCTGGGAATTTAATCTGGGAGTGCTCTACCACTGAACTATATTCCCAGCATCTCCCTTTCAAAATTTCAAGACAGGTTCTCACTATACTGCCCAGGCTCCCAGGCTGGCCTCAAACTTTCCATCCTCCTGCCTCAGCCTCCCAAGTAGCTGGAATTACAGATGTGTGCCACTGCCCTGGCCTTATTGCATTCTTTTTCTACTATTTACCCTGTTAATTTTGTTTCCTCAAGGTAGTTCCTAACTAGCTTTTAGGTTATCACATACATATATAAAGGTCAGAATCAGGACTGGATCCAAATTGGTCTGATACTAAAACTCTTAACCACATTAAACCACCTCCTCTAGCCACATGTTTATGAAATAATTTAATGTTCCCTCTCCACCTTTAATAACCACTTGGATTTTGGTCCTTTGAATAGAAAACACTCCCCCAAGCTATCTTTTGTCAAATGAAACAAAAATTTGCCGGTATATGCAACAGATTTCACTTCTCAATCATTCACTGAGCACCTACGATGTGCCAGAAACTGTACTCTGCACAGGCGCAAAGACAACCTAGACCTAGTAAGTGACTTCAAGAGGGTTGTGCTCAGTGGGGGGCAAGCAGATATAAACGCACAAGTGTATTACAAGGGGGAGCGCTGCGCCAAGGAGCTACTGTCAGGCACTGAACCCTAGTGTTCACAGGTTTCAGAAAGATGAGCGCTGCTCCCAGTTTTCTGTTCCCAAAGTTTGCTGGCTTGCTAGGCGCCACAGGAAGGAGAATAGTTTCCTCAAGGGAGATGTGGAACTGCTGGGCACTTTTTGGAATGTATATTTTATTGTGAGAGAAGGAAATGAAATGTGCCTTTCAGATTTCACTTTCTACTTTTCCAGCCACAGGCTCGGCTCGGCATGAGCCGCAAGTGCCTTTTCCAGGAAGGAGTCTTGGATTCGCGGCGCGACACGGGGACAGGGCACTGAACTGGGCGAGGCCGGCGCAGGGAGGGAGAGGGCGAGGTCGCCGGGCTTGGGTGACGCGGGTGGGGACGCCTAGACACCCGATAACTTGTGAATACACTGGTCCCACTCTGCGGGGGCAGGAGCGGGGCTGGAGGTGCCAGGCCGGCTGTGCGCTCTCGGCAGCCGGACGAGGCCCCGGAGCGGGGATCCGGGGACTGGCCGCAGCCTGGAGCGCGGGCACGTGCGGGTGCAGCCCACCCGGAGCCAGGCTGGCTTCTCTTGGGCGTCTGGGGCTCCAGGTGAGCTTTGTCTTGGGAGGGACTTTCCGGTTCCGTGGGCAGAGGGACAACCAGGAACTCGGGCTCAGTCTCCACCCCGAAGTGGGGCGGATCCGCCCGGCATAAGACCCGTTGCTGGGCCTCGACGCGGGTGTGACCTCCGCAGCCGCACAGCACTCAGCGAAGCAGGGTCTCCGCATCAGAGGTAAAGGGACTCTGGGCCGGGGGTCCTGGGCTTCGGGAGAGGGGTGCGGCGGCCCGAGAGCACCTCTCGGGGATGCGGGTCCCCAAGCTGAACCCAGGAGGGGGTGCCCGACGTCTGCCTGCGGGCGGGCCTGGGTGGCCCACAGGGTGGAGCAGGGCCAGCGGGCCGGGACTCGCTCCGGGTGGGCTGGAGGGAGACCATCACAGCCCCTATCCTCTGGCACCGTCCAGAAAGACACCCCGAGCAATGTGTACGGCTCAGGATGCCAGCCAGAGACCTCAGCAGTTACTTATTGAGTCCATGTGCTGAACTTGGGTGTTAAAACCAAAGGATGGAGTTTAATACTCCCTGGAGCTAACTCAGTCTAACATCTCTTAGTTTTTACTTTTAAATACTCTCTCTCCTTTTAAGAAACTTACTCCTTTCTCCTTGCCTCTTGTCTCTTTATTCCCTTGTGTATCTAATAATTGCAACACAGTGCCTTATTATTATGAGCCTCACATTGTGTGTCTGTCAGTGGCACAGTGTCACTCTTTCACCCTGGTTTTGACCTGCTGGAGTCTTTGGGACAGAAGAGGATGGCTTTCCAACAGTCTGCCAACTCATAGTGCTCCCCAAAGTGGATGCAGGTCCTCTGTGAGCGTTTTAGAGAGTTGTGGGTCCCGAGTCACTGATACCTTTCATGAAAACCCGGCATCTGCTCTCTCCAGATGACAGTGGAAGGATGAATAGGGTCCCTTCTTTAAATTATCCATCCAGATGACCATCAACTGGACACCCCACTGGCCCCTTCCATTGCAGGTAGCTATTCATAGCCAAGCTCTAGCTCTTTAGTTGCCAAGGGAATTCTCAGATGACAGACAGGAGGGAAAGCAAGTGGGAGAGGAAGAGGGCAGGAATGAGAAAATGGATAACCACAGCCACCCCAAAGCGACTGACTTCCCAGAGTTCTATATGACCAAGGTCAGATCAGGGACTTGATCTGGTTTTCTTTGCAGTTGGGAACATAATTATACCCCTATCCATACACATACATAAACACAGAGACATAAAAACACTGGATCAAGGGAGTCTATGAATTTCCTCCTGGACAATCTTGCTCTCGGTTAAACGTAATTTTTCTTCCAAAGCAATTTGGAGGCTAACATTCATCATCAGGCTGAACCCATCAACCCTCAGCACTTAAAGGGTGAGCTTCCTGGATGTCCCCTGGACATCCTGGATGAACCCTGTCACAAAATGAAAAATGAAAAAAAAAAAAAAATAGTGGAGGGTGGGTGCTAGAATGTAGCTTAGTGGTCCACCACTTGGCTAGCATGTGTGAGTTCCCAGGTTTGATCCCAGTACTGCAAAACAAAACAAAGCAAAACAGAAATTTCCACACTTTGTAAATTAAAACAATCACAATCTATTTTGAAGTAGAATCCAAAAATTATATGCCTTTTTAATCTAGAACAAAATCTTTTTTAAAAAAATGTATTGCTTGACCTTTGGGCTGCAATTTTGCCCAAATCTTGCCCCTGAGGGTTTGTTCTCACTGCAGTTGGGATTACCTATGGAAGCAGTTTGATAGGTACTGCAGTGTCTCCCCTAGAGCGACTTTAACAGCTGTCCTAGGCTCTTCTCATTTAACTTTCTGTTCAACCCAAGATGGGCTTAGTGAAAGCTTGTTTTACAGATCCCAATGTTTTAAATCATGATCCTGGGTCAAAGTAAGACCCCTTGGGAAATGAGATTTAAATCCACTGTAGACCCCAAAGCCTGTCATATTATCCCCTCTGCTCTACTATGATTCCAGCAGTGCCTGGTTCACAGTGATTTGGGATCTGGATTTATCCTGTCTTATTAACTAAATCTTTTTTTTTTTTTTTTTTTTTGGATGGTGCTGAGGATCAAACCCAGGGCCTCACATGTGCTAGGAGAGCACTCTAGCACTTAACTAAATCTTGATCAACTGTTTTTTTCTGTATTCTTGCCTTACTCCCCAAAATTCTGATCCAGTATCACAGGTTGGGATCCAGGAGTATTTAAGGGACTCCCAGGACAATTATGATTCAGGTGTTGTTAAGACCTCACTTTGAGAAACTGTACTTTAGAAGTACTTGTATGAGCAAATGTGGTGGCACATGACTGTAATCCCTGTGGTCTTGGGAGGCTGACACAGGAGGATCACAAGTTCAAAGCCAGCCTCAGCAATTTAACAAGGCCCTAAGCAACTTAGTGAGACCCTGTCTCAAAATAAAAAATAAAAAGGACTGGAGATGTGGCTTAGTGGTTAAGCACCCTGGGTTCAATCACCAGTACCAATAAATAAATAAATAAATAAATAAAAATAAAAAGAAGAAAAAAGAAATAAATACTTATATGAGTATGTGTATACTTGATACATTAAGTAAAGCATTAACCAAAACATGTGATAGTTCCAAGGGAACTTAGGTCTGTGGTTATGCTACAAAACTCTAGGTAGTGTGATAAATACTAAAATTCTATGTAATGGGGGTAAATACTAAAACTTTTCCATTCTCAAGAACAGTTGTTATGTCAATCACATCTCCTTTTTAACAACAAATTTTTTTCCCCTCCAAACTCAACTCTTGGTTTTATAACACCTCTGGACCAAATGGAGTTCAACTAAAGGGTTTTTGTTAGTTGTTCTTTAATATAATTGAAACTGAGATGGATTCATACCTGAAGATTCATTTCCTTAGGAATTTTGCATTTCTGTCTGAGGCCTGTTGGTTTTATTGGGAGTAATTTGTTAGTGTTTGAACTGGACTGAAGGATATTGCTATGGAAACCTAAACCACCACCTTGGAAAACTCTTTTTTTAAAGGTTCAAGTAGTTGAAGTGGGTAAATAGCTATACCGCTTCTTGATTCAGAGTGCTTGATGTAAAAACTAGAGTCCATGTTGTATTCACAAGTAGCAGCAGGGATAATGGCAGCTAAAGGGTAGACTGTGGATACAATGTAAAAGACCTTCTGTATATCGCCCCACCCCCACATCGTCAACATTTTACAACTAGGTAAAGAGCATGCGCTGTGCAACCTGTCACAGAGCGGAAACACCCCCAAACTGCACCCTACCTCATCGCTCTGGAGTCATTCCTGAGTCAAGGTGCTCAATCCCCCGAAGAAGCAGCGTATCGAATCATTGATATGCTAACAGAACTGTTATGGGAACAAGTTCTGATTTATGTGTAATTGAACCACCCCTGCTGGAGAAGGAAGCAGGGGAATATCAGCCCCCTGCATCTTCTCCCTTACTCCTTTTGAGGGAGCTGAGGCAGGATCCAGTCCTACTTAGTGTTGGCTTCTGCTATTCTTCAATTTGCTATTCTGCAAAGACCTATTGTCCCAATGGTTCTCATCCTTCTTGGAGGTACAGATTCTTGTAAGGATGTAATTAAACCCGTGAATCCCCTCTTGAGAAAAATAAAAATATACTTAACATTCTTCATAGTTTCAAGAGGTTCACAAACACAATTTTAAACCCAACCAAGGATATCTAGAAAGTACCTAGTCATTGTGTTAAAAATTGCCCTGAAATTTGGCAACATTTGTCAAAGTTACAAAATAAACCAACAAATATGCATTTACCTTTGTTCTAGCCATTTCAATTCTAGTTTATCCTAAAGATATACTTGGACATGTATATAGAGACAAGTGTATAGGATGCATGGGTTGCAGACTTGTTTTAGTAGCAAAAGATTGAGAAGGAACTAAATATCACTCAGCAAAGGACTGGTTAAATTATGCGATATCCATGTAATGCAATACCTTCCAACAATTAAAAAGGATTCAGGTTGATAGGGAATGAATAGTATGATATTGAAGTATATATATATTTTTCTTTTTAAAAAACATGGAGTACAGTTTTGCATGGTATGCTACCATTTCTGTATATAAAAATAATGGGCACTATATTCTTACTTGCTAATGCATTAAATACTCTTAGGAAGATACACAGGAAAATTATAACAGTGGTTGCTTCAGAGGAGAGTATGAAAGTCTTATGGACTTATAGCTGTAATTTTTTACCATTGAATTGTTATCATATTCATGTATTATCTATTAATTTTTTTAAAAAAAATAGAGAATTAGAGATAGTACCTGCCCCTTAACATTGTTTATGAAGAGGAAGAAAGAAATAGAAATGAGGAATTTATCATTTTCCAATTTTCCAACCTCAAAATTAACATAGGATCCTCTGGTTCCTTATTTGTATACAAAGAAGTAACATGCAATCATGGTTCAGTGGTCAATGGGATGAAGTAGCCACTGCTCATTCTTCCCATATGTTTTCATTGGGTTATTGATTCATTTGACTGTACTTCAGCTGATTCCAAAAAGAATGTAAGGTGCCTTGAATATGATGGTGGGGAAAGCTATTTTTAAATAATCTGGTGGATTCCAGTATTGAAAAAGCAGACAGAAGAGGTAGATGGGATGTCAGGGCCTATAGACTGGATAGATGTTCTGTCTTCCTACCTGCACCCCCCCACCCTGGCACATCACAAAATCACAGGACTGTGTAAGTGGTTTGATTCATTATGTGCAGACACCCATGGAATAACAGGAGGTGTGCTGAACTTCATCATGGGTGGTCAGAGAAGGCTTTCTGGAGGGGTGGCCTTTACATTGGGGGTGGGATAGGCGAAGAAGGGCTTGTGCATGTGCAAGGGCTTGTTCAGAGCAAGGCCAAGGCATGCTGGAGTTGCAGCACATGGACTAGAGCAAGGTAGTCCCAGAAAACACAGCTGGAGGGTCTCACAAACTAAAGTTCTCCTGTAAACTGTGGAAGATAGGGCAGATCTGTTTTGGGTAACAGGTCCTAGATGGTCTGAGAATCCCATAATAAGAACAGGCCTGAACTGTAAATCCTAATTTCTTTTATATCTGCTCCACTGCCTGACATGGTTGGGAAGTAAATGTTTTGGATAAAATTAAAGTGCTGACCAGATACCAGGAAGGAAATGAAGGCACAGATGCAACCTCAGAGAAACATAACAGCTTCCCTGCCCTAAACTTGGCTATGTCACCGGAGTTCATCTTGGACATTGTCTTCTTACCTGGTTGACTTCATCTGGGAAAGAGGCCTGTCCTATATGCTCCTGTCTCTGTGGTTCTCCACTGCAAGGATGTTCAGATTTCATTGTGTCTGGTCACATGCCCATCTCTGCTACTCAGTCCTGAGCAGACCTGAGGGCAGGGACCATGCAACCCCTGTCTTCGGACCTAGCACTATGCTGAGCACCTAGTAGGTGCCTGCTAGAGATGTACCAAGTGAACAGTTGATTTTCCATGGCTTGGAAATGGTCATCCAGCCTTGAAGCCTGGCCTGCCACAAAATGATCCAGTTTTGAAAACTGCTTTTGTAGGCTTTGTCCCCATTGTCCTCTTCATGGTATCCCTACATTCCAGGCCACCTCCAAACTAAATACTCTTTTTCCCAATAAGTTTTGTGATTTGTAACCATTGCTGAAACTTCATTTTTATGGTCCTTTCTGCCTGGAAAACTCTTTTCCTATTGAAATGCATTATTGTTCAAAGCCCAAGTCAAATGAGAGCTCTTTGAACCTTTCGGGGGGCGTTTTACTTTGTCTACTGCCACTCTCCAACTCCGACAATAGTTCTTATATGCTGCTCTGTCTTTAGATTAGCTCTACACCTGTTGTTTCTCTTACTAGGTTACATGTTCCTTGAGAGCAAGATGGTGTCTCCTCCATCTTCGTTTCTCCTGCAATGCCTAGTACACAATAGGGGCCAAATAAATATTTAAGTACCTATACACATAGCAAGTGATAATTCTGGAACTGGAGTCTGGAGGCCATCTGCATAAGAGTTGGACTGGACTGTGGCATGAGGAGAATAACCATGAATGCTTATTTAAACTTAATTAATAAGGTCTTTGGGTCCTACCCAAGATTTTAAACTGACTTCAGTTTTAGAGTTCAGGGTGTCTCCACCACTACCTGTGATCTGTATTTCTAAAGGCACCCCAGGTAACTTTTGTGCACTTTGAGACTTCCCCCAGATACCATGGTAGGTGGCTTACAGTTTCCATTAGTTAGAATCCATAACTGCAATATCATATCCCAATAATATCCAAGGTCAGAAGAAAGGGGGAGTTGGCAGACCAACTTTTGATTTTTAGACTAGAGAAATTTCTTTCCTGGAAGACTCAAAGGTTTGTCCTTATTTCTCATTGGCTGGAAGTGGTCACATGGTCACTCTTAAATCATTCAGGGTTGTTTGAATGGGGCTATCTTGGACCAATCATTATTTCTTCCTAGTTTATCAAGACCAATCCCTAAACAGAAAGAAAGTTCTCTTAAGAAGGAAGGAAGGTGTAATGAAGGTGGACCTTATTGCCTATTCTTGAAGAAATCCTGCATAAGAGCCCCCACCATTCCATTTTTATGCCAGAACAAGCCAGTTCTCAAATGTGGGTTAAATATGGAAGACAGAGCAGGGCTGGAATTCAGCTCTTTCTGGATTCTCTGCCTGCTCCCTCTGTTACAACTTTGGCCAATACCTATGTGTGTGAAGAAAATTGAACTTGGAGTTTCACCGGCATGTACAACAGGCCTACCAGCAGTAATGCCTATTTCAGTGGATGTTTTGAGAAATTTAATGTTTACCTAATCTTTGACAAGCACAATTTCTATGAACTCATATTTAAGCATTCCCTTATTAATTTAACCCCCTCTTCCCTTATACTTGATAAGATCATGAATGGCAATCCATACCTATGAAATGCCCATGAGATAGTTTGGGGACCTTTTTAGGCATCGATAAGAACCAAAGTTCTTAAACTCAAGAATGCATCAGAATCATCTGGAAACGTGTCTTAAAACCCAAACTACTGGTTCCACCTTCAGAATTATAGATTCTTTGGGTCTGGGGTTAGACCTGAGAGTTTGTTCTTTTTTAAAAAAAATATTTTTAGTTATAGATGGATACGATACCTTTGTTTCATTTATTTATTTTCATGTGGTGCCAGGATTGATCTTAGTGTGTCATATGTGCTAGGCAAGTGCTCTACCACTGAGCTGCAGCCCCAGCCCAAGAATTTGAACTTTGAGTAAGGTCCCAGGTGATGGTGATGCTGTTGGTCAGTGAATCAGACTTTTAGAACAGCTCTTCTGTGCACTCACTGAACTGGGTGAACTTCTTTCAGATTGAAGTACTGATCTGAATTTATGAAAAAAAAAAAGATTTAATAGGATTTAATTGAGTATGTGGCACATTCTACCTTCCCAGGTTCTTTTGTGCTTCCTATTAAAGTCGCCCTGCCCTGCCATCCCCCATGTCTGGTCTGATTCACCTGATCTTCTGCGCTTTCTGATTGTGGGCTGGGCTTATTCTTTGGCCATGAGAAGGCCATGGGTGGTTGTTTGGACACAAACTGTGACCCTAAAAGTTGAATTTAAAAATCTAGTTTCAAACCTAAAAAGGAAGGAAATTCTGATACATGCTGCAATATGGATGAAACTTGGAATTTTTATACTAAATGTAATAAATAATTCACACACAAAAAGGACAAATATTATGTGATTCTACTTTTTTGAGGTACCTAAAGTAGTCAAATTCCTAGAGACAAAAAGTAGAAGCTACCAAGAGCTGGCAGGAGGGAGATAGAGGGAGCGAGTGTTTACTGGGGACACAGCTTCCACTGGGGTGATGGAAAGGCTCTAGGACTAGACATTGGTAATGGTTGCAAGGCACTGTGAATATACTTAATGCCACTGAATTTCTAAAATGGTAAATTTTGTGTCATACCACCTCTGAAAATATAAATCGTACTTCTATTACTATTTGTCTCTCAGTGGTGTGTTGGAGTACCCTTATACCAGCCCACTGGGAGGCGATGGTTAAATTTTTAGGGGTTTTAGGTTAGGATGTGGCTCAGTGGTGGAGCACTTGCTTAGCATGCACAAGGCCCTGGGTTCAGGCTCCAGCACTGGGAAAAAACAAAAAAGCAAAACACCTAGGGGTTTTGCAAGTCGATAGTTAAATACAACCATTATTTAAAATTAAAACATATGAACTTGTTATTTAATAAATTATATTAAAATACAAATATCTATAAATATGTTATATTTTGAACAACTCATTTCCTATTTCTTTATTACCTTTTACTGAGATCTATTATCTATCATATGCATATGGTGGAAATAGCATGAACTAATATGCTACTGCCCTTCTAGTCCCAACTTCAAGTTCATTAGTCTTGAAATCCTTCAGGTTGGAAGTATTTACACCAAAGAAATGGCTACAAGTCAGTTTTCTTTCCTTGGAGAGCTGTCTGCTAGGCCGATTGGCATGCCCCCAGCCCTACCATTTCTAGTGGGTGGGGCTGGGGAAAGTTTCTGGATGTACAGCACCAGCCACTTGGGACCTACCAGCCCAACTTTCATAATTGAACTCTAGCCCTTTCCACATTGCCCTGCCTTTGGGTGTTTTTGCTGTGTCTCAAAAAGAAGAGATTGTGGCTAAGTTTAGTTGTTGGGGAGGGGAACAAGATGACTCACACAGTGATCAAATTAATTTAACCTCATGGACAAGAGTTTCCTTAGCTCTAAAATGAAGAGGATGAGAAAGAAACTAGTAGAAATCAAATAAAATGATCATTCTAGCAATGGGAAAGATATTTTTTAAAAAGTTTTTAGTATGGGCAATTTCCAATATACATCTAAGTGAGAGAACAGCAACATGAACTTCATATAACTATTCATCACCCAGCTAAACAATTATCAACGTTTCACCAAAACGAGACTTTTTAAACCATTGAAGTAATAAAAGAGAGGAATCCAAAAGAGAAAAAGATGGATAGGTCTGATTTGAAATTTTTCTCCCATGTTTTGACTGTATATAATTAAAAGGAAGATATTACATTGGAAAAATACTTATGGTTAATTTTACATATAAAATGTTAAATTTTATAATATATTCATACCTTATATAACTATGTTAGTAAAGCACCAAGATCCTAAATATAAACTGATAATTCACAAGAAGGAATACAACAGGTAAAAAAAGAGAAAGATTTAATGTTCTTACTACTAATTTTAAAAGGCAAAGTAATAATAAGTTTCAATTTAACATTTAAATATTAAATTGTAAATAAATAAGTCAAGCAAGAAAGCAAGCTGACAGATGGCTAGCTGGGCTTTGCACATCATTGTAAATTTGGAGGACAACTGGAAATATTCATAATTATACATCATAGGTAATGGGTCAAAAGAAGAAGAAAATATCTATAAAGCTAATTATAAGGAATGTAGTCATGGTATTAAAAAAGAAACAAAAACTGTGGTGCATACCTGTAATTCCAATGACTCAGGAGTCTGAGGCAGGAGGATCACAAGTTCAAGGCCAACCAGGGCATCTTAGCAAGACCCTGTTTCAAAATAAAAAATAAAAAGGGGTGAGAGTGTAGCTCATGTTAAAGTGTCCCTGGGTTTATTAATCCCCAGTACCAAAAAAAAAAAAAAAAAAAAAAGCCGAGCAACCAACAGTTGGGACATTGAATAAATTATATCAATGATAGAAGAGTAAAAATTCTGTAAAATGATAAATTCTGGTTAGATGAGGTGGTGCATGCTATCTGGAAGGCTGAGGCAAGAGGATCATGAATTCCAGGCCAGCCTCAGCAACTTATTGAGACCCTGTCTCAAAATAAAATAAAAAGGGCTGAAGATGTAGCTTATTGGTAGAGTACTCCCAAGTTCAGTTCCCAGTACCATCCCCCCCAAAAAAAAATAAAAGAAAAAAAGAAAGAAAGAAAAGAAAAGAAAGAAGGAAAATGATGACAAATACAGCCATGGTATAGAATGTGGAAAGTTAAGTGGGAAGAGTAGAAACGAAATTAACATACATACTGTGATTACCACTGTGCCAAAAGACTGGAGCAAACAGAAAATAAAAGCAGATGGTAAGTTTACATTTTTTAAAATGTCCTTTTCTGTGTTTAAAGCTAACTTAATGATTTAGGAAATAAAGGGAAAATAGACTGCTAAAAACCTTCCAGTCTCTCAAATTCCATGAAAGTTAATCTTTTCCATTTGTAAACATGGAAAGATCAATTATTTTCAGCATTGCAGTGGAAAATTCTGCCTCTCCCCATTCTTTGGGGTTTGGGAAACGAGTTTATCAGATCACACAGACAACTTAAATAATAACAAGGGGGAAGGTCAGGCCATGGTGACAAAGTTAGTGCTAACCTTAGTCTGGGATCCACACTTGATTGCTACTACCATCAAATCTTGAGGTTGCTAAAACAGAAATAAAGCCAAATAATTCATTTTATGTCATGTACATTTATTATTTTTAAATTCAAAATAAATGTTGTTTTTAAAACAGTGAACCAATTTTTTTTTATCTTTTCTGTGACTTTTCAGGGGTGTTAAGATTAAATTTTCTACAACCTCTGTCAAGGGTCTTCATTTCTTTTAGGATTCCATTTTTATTTAAAAACAATTTAGTGGAAATCAAGTAGTAGGTGAAAAAATGATATTTAGATATGATTTAGTAAGCCCTGTTAAATGTTTTAAAAATCCAAAATTTCTTGTCACTTGATTAAACATGAAGAAAAGAAGGATCATAGAAAATTAATATTGACCTTGAGGTGCTAAGTATGTGATATTTAAGCCAGAATCTTTCATCTCAAAGGATTTGTTATTGTGCTAGTCATTTTTCATCTCCTCTTTAGAATATTATGTATTCTCAACCTAAGGACATAAGTGTGTCCACACGAATAATTATTTTGAATAAATTATTATATGTCAGGCACTTCGCTGACCGATGAAGGTAGAGTGGTAAATACGAAAAATTTAGAACTCACACTCTATCCAGCAGACTTCTCAGAGCCAAGAATAACTTTCTACACATGTATCTGGATGTATCTTTTTCTTTCCTATGAGAATTTAGCTAATCTGAGACTTCAACTACCTGTGCTGAGTATCTTCAAAATCTTTATTTTGCCTTAGAGCTTTTTTCTCAACTCTCTTTTTCTATTTATTTTTTTTTAGGAGGCATATTTTTTCTTCCTTTTAAAAAAATTTATTTTGGGGCTGGGGTTGTGGCTCAGTGGTAGAACTTGCCTAGCATGTGTGAGGCACTGGGTTCGATTGTCAGCACCACATGTAAATAAATGAATAATATAAAGCTCTATCAACATCTAAAAATATTTTAAAAATTTTTATTTCTTAATATAAAAGCATAAGCATATACTTATCAATGGGATACCATATAAGGTTTCAATACATGTATACATCGTGTAATGTTTAAATCAGAGTAAACATCGCCTCGAACATATATCATTTTTTCTGATAAAAACTTTCAAGATCCTCATAGTTTTTTGGAATATACCATATATTATTAATATCTATAGTCACCTTACTGGGCAATAGCACACCAGAACTTGCCGTTTTCTAATTGTAACTTAGTACCCACTAATCAACTTTCTCCATCCTACTCTTCCAAGGCTCTGGTAACCAATTCTACTCTGAACTTCCATGAAATTGACTTTTTAGTTTCCATATGTGAGTGAGATCAAACAGTACTTGTCTTTCTGTGCCTTACTTTGCTTAACATAGTGATCTCTGGTTTCATCCATATTGTCTCAAATAACAGAATTTCAGTCTTTTTTTAATAGTAGAATAGCTTCCATCGTGTACATGTTTTACATTTCCTGTATCCATTCATCAGTTGATGGACACTCGGATCCTTTCCGTTCTGAGCTATTGTGAATAGTGCTGTAGTGAACATGGGCATGCAGAGGGCTACGTTTTTTAATTTTTTTTTTTTTTTAGTTGTAGATGGACCCAAATACCTTTATTTTGTTTCTTTATTTTTATGTGGTGCTGGGAATTGAACCCAGTGCCTCACTTGTGCAAGGCAAGTGCTCCATCACTAAGCCTCAAACCCAGTCCTTGCAGAGGTCTCTTTGACATACCGATTTCATTTCCTTTGGACCTATTCACTGTGGTAGGATTACTGAGTCACATGGTAGTTTACTTTAATTTTTTGGTTTTCCATAATGGCTGTACTAATTTACATTCCCACCATCAGTGTGCAAGGAAGGGTACCTGATTCTCCCCCTTTTTGATAATAGCTATTCTTACTGGGATAAGGTTTTTTTTTTTTTTTTTTTTTTTTTTTTTTTTTTGCGGTGCTGGGGATTGAACGCAGGGCCTTGTGCTTGCAAGGCAAGCACTCTACCAACTGAGCTATCTCCCCAGTCCTGGGAAAAGGTTTTGATTTGTATTTCCCTGATGGTTAGAGATGCTGCACATTTTTTGTGTACTTGTTGACATTTATGTCTTCTTTTAAGACATGTCTATTTAAATCTATTGGCTGAATTTATTAAGGTTTTTGAAAACATTTGTTTTTTATGTTGAGGATTGAACCCAGGGCCTGTGCATGCTGAGCAAGTGCTCTACCACTGATCTACATACACCTTTGGCCTCTTTTCGACTCTGGAGTCCCACCGGACACCTACTCAGATGTTGTAAAGTGAGCTGGAACTCAGCATATCTAAGAACGAATGATTGGGATGACAATACCCAGTTGTCCAAACAAGGCATGCATCCCATGCCTGACTCTTTACCATCACTAACAAAACTGGGACAAAGTTCTGCCTGCTCACTCTTTAACATTTTTCAAATTTGTCCCTTCAGTTCCATCCCTGTAACTATTCTTGTTCAAGCCCTCATTACTTTTTACCAAAGCCAGCACATTCTTAATCTGTGTCAGAGTGGCAATAATTTAAAACCTCTGACTATTCTTACCACTTCACTCTTCAGCCTACCCCCAAATCTCCTAAAGGTGCCCAATTTCCTAGGATAAATTAAAACTGCTTAGCTGTGACTGGTTTCTGCCTCCACCTAACACACACGTAAGCAGATCCTTGGTTCAGCTGTTCTACCTGAAATGAATTACTTTTCTTCTGTGCCCAGCTGGCAGTTAGCCATCTTTTAAAACTCATCCTCTCCAAGATGTGCCTCCCGCCTGCTCCCATGAACAGATCTGGGCTAGGTGTACCCATAGTACCTGGTACTTGAATTATCAGTAAAAACTTAAATGAACACATGAATGGCAAAAGAAAGAGAATGTTATGTTACTCTGCCAAACACTGAAGATGCCCAATAGTATCCTGAGTGTTTTTTTCTGAATAATTACATAGATTGTTTTTCAATATTCTGAGATTTTGATCCTTTTACCTTGTTATGAGCCCACGTTGTATCTGCCTGCCTCCCTTCCTTCCTCCCCTCTTTCCTTCCTTCCTTTTAGAAAAATGGGGAAATGAAGACACTAAGAAGATAAATAAGCATTTTTTTGTGAGAGTTAAAGAGACACTAACCATGCATGTGAATTATTAAGGACAGGATCTGACTATGATGGGTATTTGATCAGCATTATCTGTCATAGTTATTGAAGAAGGAAAGCTATGTTTGGAACAGTGTTGTTTAATGCAATATCAAATGAGTCACGAATGTAAGCTCGGATTTTCAGTATTAACATTTAAAAAGTAAAAAAAAAAAAAAACACATGAAAAATTAACTTTAATAATATAGATTTGGGACAATGGTGTAGCTCATCAGTAGAGCACACGCTTAGAAGGTACAAACCCTGAGTTCAATCCCAGTGCTGCTACGACCAGCACTAAAAAGATTATTTTACTCAGTATATTCAAAGTATTATCATTTTAACATGTAACCAATATGAAAATTCCTAAGGAGATATTTTACAGCCTTCTTTTTATTCTATGTAATCATCTGGTGTGTATTTGACACTGCCAGCACATCTGAATTTGAATGGTAAATTTTCATCAGAAAAACTTGATCTGCATTTGGATTTCATACTATTTGAAGTTTTCATATAAATACAAATGCTTAAATGCTATTTCAAACATAAAGTTTTCCCAGTGACTAAATCAAGTATCAAAAAATAATTTCTCTTAATATTTGCATTCACATTGAAAAAAACTGGTTCATCTTTTTTAGAAGAGTTTGACTTTGAAGTGATAAGCCTATAACTTTTAAAGTTGCCTCAGTCCAAATTGAGTGAATTCACTAATTCCTTTGCCAATTCTGTATCTTTTTGTTTATTGTGCCAGTTGTAATTCTTCTGCACTCCATTCATTTCTACAGCAGGAACAAGTCTTCATTTAAAAAAGTTAAATGTCCATACTAATTTTTTTAAGCTAGAAAATAATTTAATTATATTATAATTAAAGAAGTAAGAAAAAAAGAAAACGGAATTATGGCAACTTACATAGTTATCAGTGTAACTTGTGCTGTCTGCAAATCACATTCAAATACGTGCATTAAAATATCACAGCAGCACCTAGGAAAACATCCAAAGCAAAAAGCTGCTGGCACCAATTAGATTAGTGGTTACATGTAATACTAGAAAGATGCTATGTGCCTGACAAGCACACTGCACAGGCAAGGGTTAAATGAAAGGTGGCCCTACAGGAGCCATAAATTTAAATTTAATTAGAATGATATAAAATTTAAAATATAGTTTCTCCATTGCTCTAACCACATATCAGTTGCTCAGTAACCATGAGGGACTCGTGGCCACTGTATTGTACAATGCAGTATGGAGACTGTCAAAAGGCAGGTGAACAGAGCACCTGACGCTGGCCCTGGGTACCTTTTGGTCTTGGCATCGGCTTTACAGCAGGAGAGGGGTTGTTTGGAAAGATGACCTGATTCTTAGTTTCTACTGGGTTTTATTTTTTTCCTCTCTTAATGGTTGGTTGTTTGAGGGGAAAAAAAACACATACCAAACACTCACACAAAGTGTATATACAGCGTATAAAATATGCCTCCTAGCATGCATTTCTCCAGGGGTTCTTCTCACTGAACAAATCTGCCTGAATCTATTCGGCCATCATGGTAGCTCCACCACCTCTTGGTGGGGATGGGAGACAAAGGGAGCAGTAATTAGCCCGTCTCATAACTCTTCACCTCAGAGAGGGTAGGGTGAGGTGGGGTACAGTTTTCTGGATAGATCCTCATATTACACACGCCATCCATCATCATCTGCCTTAAGGTCTTCAATTCCTCTCAGTGTCAGACAGGACCTCACATCAGTCCTCCCCTTCTGAGTTTTGTCATGAGAGTCTTCCTTTTTCTTCTGCGTGCCCTCAATGAGAAATCAACAGGAGCTTCATCAGAAATAGCACATTTCCTAAGTGAATCAGAAATCCACTGTGGAAGAACTTGAACAATTCTGTTTTTGTGTTCTTCTGCCAAAGTCAGCCTGGATTCTGGAAAGATTTGGAGAGGTAACCGGGCCCTGGCACAGTGAGGGCGTGGCTGGCCCGGGGGAGGAGGAGCTAGCTGCCCACAGAGCTGGAACTGGATTGTGGGCAGGGCACAGAGGCCTCAGAATAAAGCCAGACCTTGAAGAGAGGAGTGTTCACCCTCTGCTTGCTTCCTATGTAAATCTGGGGAGGAAAAGTAAGCTGCTCTTCCTGTTCCTCTGGAAAGAGCGTTTTCTCCATCGTGGGCAAACAGACGTGGTGATGGTGGTGTGTCTGTACAGCCAGAGAGAGAACGGACTGGGCCGCACACCCGTGTATTCCTACCTCCAGGTGAGAAAACCTAGCCAGACGACTGGAAGCCTGACCACGTGACCGAGGCACCGCCAATTCCTTCCCTCCTGTACTTTACTTTTTAAATTTTTATTTTAAAAAATTGTGAATGGGGCTGGGGAGATAGCTCAGTCGGTAGAGTGCTTGCCTTGCAAGCACAAGGCCCTGGGTTCGATCCCCAGCACCACAAAAAAAAAAAAAAAAAAAAAAAAAATGTGAATGGCCAGATTATAATTGTATATATCTATGGGGTACAAAGTGATGTTATGATTTATGAATAAAATGCAAGAATCATTAAATCAAGCCAATCAACATATCCATCACTTCAAGTGCTATTTTTTTGTAGTAAGAACATCAAAATGTACTCTTAATGAATTTGAAATGCACAATACTTTATTATTGACCACACTATGCAATATACCCCAGAGGAAAGCAAAACAAAACAAACCCCCAGATTCTGCTGGTGTAATTGAGGCTTTTGTACCTTTTGCCTATGGTCTTCCTACTCCCCCTGCCCTCCCAGCCTCTAAGTGGTAACCACCATTTTAATCTCTGCTTTTTGAGTTAGATTGTTTTAGATTCCATATGTAAGTGAGGCTATACAGTATCTGTCTTTCTGTCCTTACCTTATTTAACTTGGCATAATATTCTCCGCTTTAATTCATATTGTTGTAATGACAAAAAATTTTAAAGCTAAATGGAGGAGTGCAGTGGTGCACACCTGTAATGCCAGCAACTTAGGAGGCAGAGGGAGGAGGATCACAAGTTTCGGGTCAGCCTCAGCAACTTAGTGAGGCCTTAAGTGACTTAGCAATACCCTGTCTAAAGACTAAAAAATAAAGAGGGTTAGAGATGTGCCTCGATGGTAAAGCACCACTGGGTTCAATTCACAGTACCAAAGGGGGAAAAAAAATCTAAAGAGTATACTATTGTATATACCACAGTTTCCTCCTCTTTACATTTATTGAGGAACACTTACATTGATTCCATAACTTGGCTACTGTGAATAATGCTGCAATGAACTTGGAGGTGCAGATATCTCTTCAACAGACTGATCTAAAATCTTTGTAAATACCCAGAAGTGAGATTATTAGATCATATAGTAATTTTGCTTTTAGTTTCTTTTCTTTCTTTCTTTTTTTTTTCTTTGTGGTGGTGGTGCCAGAATTGAAGGCCTCAGTCACATATGCTAGGCAAATGCTTTATCACTGGGCTACATCCCTAGCCCTGTTTTTAGATTTCTGAGGAAGCTTCGTACTGTTTTCCATAATGGTTGTACTAATATTCCCACCAAGACTGTTCAAGTTTCTCTTTTCTTCACATCTCTTGATCTTTAGTCTCCTATTCAGATCCAGTCTGTCCTGTTCCCTTCCTGCATAATCAGGATTTTGTCAAGAAAGACAGAGTAGATTTTAATTTCTCTGGAAAACATTGTAAGAGAAAGACCATGTGCTAGACTCAGGGCTCTTATTTTTATTCTGATGAGGGATACTTACTTTGTCCCTAAGACTTCTGATTGCTAAGACAAAAGAAAAGATCAAGAATTCTGTTCAACCTAGAGTTTGAGTCTTGGGATATGGTGGCTAGTCGTTTGTGATCCATAGGAGAGACCAGGATGGTCCAAGCAATGGAAGTCCCTGGTGGTAGAACAGACAAGGACTGGAGAATAGTGCCAGCAATCTGTAATCAGCTTCTTGGGGTTCCTATGTAAGAGTCCCACTTGCCTAGAATAGTTTACTCATGGGGTTTCTGAAGGCGGAACATGGAATTAAGTGGCCTTCCTCGTTTCCTTGTGGACCTTTGATATTAAAATAATTCTGAGAACGATCAGGAAGTATGATGTAACCCTGCAGCATAACCTGACATGCTTGTCAGATTTTCTCTTTGATAATTGTTAAACTTGAGAAGACATGAGTTTAACTATGAGGCTGTGAAAAAGCCTTATGGATTTCAGTCAGTTCAATTTTGCCTTAGAGTGAATATTGCTCAATGAAGGGTAACAGTAGCGTGCTTCCTGTGCGAGGCGATCATAAGCCCACAAGGCTGAGACCTTGACCTCAGATTGTGTGTATCTATATTATTTGATTGAGGTAAAATATGCATATCATAAAATGCACAGATCCTAAGAGGTTATCGGGTTTTCTTTTAGGAGCTCACAGTTAAAACATTTTTTTGATTGTAGTAAAATAACGATAATACAATATTTACTATCTTAACTTTTTCAAGTGTATAGTGGCATTAAGTACATTCACATTATCTTGCAACCAGCACCATCCATAGAACTCTTTTTCATCATGTAAAACTGAAACCCTGCACCTATTTAACTGTAAAGAGCTCACTATCAGGTGGTGGATAAAGGTTATTTGGAGAGAATAGTGTGTGGATTTAGCCTGATGTGATTGCAGCCGCCTTGATTGCCCCTGAGTAATCCTGATGATTTTCCCTGAATAATCTCCCAGCTTATCCCAAATAGACACAAACCATTTCAGTGGTCTGTGGAGATTTACATCTGGACCCTAGTGCCAGGAATGTGCCTAACTCTTTCATGTTAGCTTGAGAGAAATTAGGTCTGTTCTTGCTTGGGTGAAGTCGCTTTTGTCCTGGCCACTTTATAAGCCCCTGTCTTTTTGCTCCAAATCATGGGGAATCCCCTTATCTTGGTGATTTCATCAGTAAGTCCTCCATTGTACTCTGTGCAGTCCTGGACCTGTCTGTCCTTTTTCAATGTCATGGCACATCGGAGCCTGCTCTCACATACTGGGCCCAGGTTGTCCTGGAGCAAATAGTAATAAAAAAAAAAAAGAGTAACTAAAATTTATTGAGTACATAATGTGTTTGGGATCCCATATATTTATATGTAATCATATAAGTATGATTAATCTTTGTCACGACACTATAAAGGAACTATTGTTTTTAATTCCGTGTAGACAGTGAGTAAACTGAGCCACAAGAGACTACACCTTGGTCCAAATCACATAGTTAAAAAGTGTGTGTAGGAGGACTGTGAATCCAAGGGGTTCTGCCCCAGGGCTCTAGACACTTCGTTATGGAGGAAGGATGGTGTGGTCCTTATTGAAGAAGTTTCTGCTCCTCTGAATGGCCAGTATTGACTAAGCTGGGAAGTTGTCTACATCATTCTTAAATCCCACTGCTGATTCTCGTTGGCAGAATGGCATGGATTCTCCTGTCCTAAGGTGTACCTGCACTGCCCATGATGTCAACTTCTTTCAGACCTTGGGTCAGTGGAGAACCCAACACATTTTTACCCTGCACCTTACCCAAGTGTAGGGGAACCCATCACTTATTGGTAGACAGAGCTATTTCTTATCTACAAAATGAAGGTGTGGACCGGGCACTCTACAAAGTCTGACCATATCCAACCCTGGCATAAATGCACTCTTTTGGGGGGTAAATATCCACCCCCCACCCCCTGTTTCCACTCCTGCTTTCTTTGGGTGTTCACATTTCAGCCTTGGAATTGCTCTCTCAGCTGTGGCTTGCTTGACAGTTTGATCTGAAGTAGGGGAAAATCAATTCTGAGTGATCAAAAGAAGAGTTGTGCTTTAAGTTTAGGGGGTACTGCCCTCTACTAGCATGAACAACAGCTATGGAGGTCTTGAAAAAACCCATCAGAACTGTGCCAACCTCATCTTAAGCTTTGAATGAAAACCCAGAGTGTTTTTAGTTCATCACAAAAGCTGCAAGAACTAGTTCTGGCATCCTTACTCTCCTTACTGGTGTACGTGGATAGTCTTAATATTTCTACACTCAGATAAACATAACCCAATGGAGTCATTCTGTCTAACCTCCTCTGACATTGGATTCAGATGAACCCAAGGGCAGGATGCATGTCTATATTATGGTCAGATGAATCATGACCTCCCCACCTGTAATCCCAGGATGCTGGGCCCTGTTCTGTTCTAAAGCAGGGACAGAATGTGCCTGGTTGGAATCCTTTTGTCTTCTCAGAACTGGAGTTGATATGACTCTGACCATGCATCTGCTCAAAGAGACATTATCACAGAGCTGGGTCAAGTTGTTCTCCACCAGAAAGACTGGGAGCCCCTGTCCAACAGTGAATCTGGGGTGGTGCACGCCTGTGTAGCGGCTTGGGAGGCTGAGGCAAGAGGATTGTGAGTTGAAAGCCAGCCTCAGCAAAAGCAAGGTGCTAAGCAACTCAGTGAGACCCTGTCTCTAAATAAAATACAAAATAGGGTCAGGGATGTGGCTCAGTGGTCGAGTGCCCCTGAGTTCAATCCCTCACACCAAAAAAAGAAAAATGTGAATTTGGTAAAGAATGTTTTTGTAATTGTTGTTTTGTTTTGTATTTATCATATACCAATTAAGAATTTGAAGAACAAGAAAGTATTTAGTTCATCAAGAAACATGACAATTTAAAGTTTTTATTCCATCATTATTTGAAAAGCTTCTAAAATTGTCATCTACCTTTATATATATATATATATATATATATATTTTTTTTTTTTTTTTTTTTTTTTTTTTTTTTTTGGTACCCAGGATTGAAACCAGGGGCACTTAACCACTGAGCCACATCCCCAGCCTTTTTTTTTTTTTTTTTTTTTGCAGTACTGGGGATCAAACTCAGGGCCTTGTGCTTGCAAGGCAAGCACTTTATCAGCTGAGCTATCTCCCCAGCCCATCCCCAGCCATTTTTAAATTTTATTTAGAGACAGGTTCTCACTGAGTTGCTTAGGGCCTCACTAAGTTGCTGAGGCTGGCTTTGAACTCATGATCCTCCTGTCTCAGCCTCCCGAGCTGCTGGGATTACAGGCCTGTGCCACTGCACTTGGCTTATACTTAATTACATGTATAATTACACACATGTGTATTTGAAATGATATGATATGATATAAAGGTCTCTAGAGTCAGACCTGTGAAAACGCTTTGTCTTATCACCTACTATTTGAGTAGCCTGGGGCCCCATGTATAACTTCTCTAAAATGTAAATTATCCTTCTGGGTTTACTGGCTAATGTGAGGGCAAAAATGACATAGTATTAATAAAATACCTGAACACTCAATACAACTGAAAGGTCAATATTTATTTAAAAATAAAGTCCCTCTAACTCCAAAGGATAGATGGAGGAATGTAAGGCCAGTTTCCTGCTGCTTAGAGCCACTGAGCCGTGATAAAGCTGCTATGGAGGAGTAAGCCCCATGACCAGAGGGACAGATGATGACAAGAAGCTGGAAGGTGACCAGTGAGAAAGGTTGTAGGGAGAATTCTCCCACTGGGGAAGAAGTGTAACCAAGTCGTTGTTAATGGCCTCCAGGATTTTTGTTTTAATGTTGGGCCATTCTTTTTTTTTTTTTTTTTTTTTTTTTTGTACTAGGGATTGAACCCAGCAAAATTTTACCCCTGAACTTCATCCCCAGCCCTTTTTTATTTCTTATATTGAGACAAGGTCTTGCTAAATAGCTTAGGGCCTCACTAAATTGCTGAGGCTGATCTTGAACTTGTGATCCTCATTCCTCAGCCTCCTGAGCTGCTGGAATTACAGGCGGGCACCAACACGCCAGCAATGTTGGGTTGTTCTTAAACAGACAAGGCATAGGGGATAATATTCTGTAATAAAGACCATAGAGGTGGAAATGAAAACAGTACCAGGCATGGGGCAGGCATTCAGATAATACTGGTTGTATGACTGAATGAATGAATGTATGAACTTGAAACAACAGTGAAACTATCATATCTGTCCCTTGAGGGTGAGCAATAATCACTGTTGCCTGTGATTACTTCTTCTTTCTTGTGGTCACTGGCCTGAGACAAGGGGAATCCAACTTTGTCTGCAATGGAAAGAGAACAGTTTTTTAAACATCCCCCCCCCCCGAAAAAAAAAATCCAGCCAGTCTAGGTGGTGCTAGGAGCTATTCATATCACCAAGTAAAAGGAAAAAACTCCATCGAAAACCTGAAGCAGTGGATGATGCAAGCTGAATACAGTACCCAGAGAAACAAAGGAGATGAGCTGCACATTTATTAGATTTATTATAATTGGCATTTATTTCTGTCCTACTGGGAACTGTGCATGGGAAAATGAGACAAGACATTTAAGACATTTAAAAGCAAGAATTATACAGAACATGCAGGATCCGAACAGTTATCTCTGACAATCATTTAGGCTGCTTTGGATCTCTTTTTATTTTTATGAAACATATATTTAAGCTTACCTCTTAAAACAATGTAGAACTTACTATATCCAGTTTTAGTTGTATGGTTCAGCTGCCTTTCACATTTGTCCAGTCTAGCAATGTGCTAGCCATATGACCTCAGGTCACATAACTTTTAAATGTCTCAGTTTTAGACTTATCAAATGGAGATAAGAACCAGGACTCCAGAGGTTACTGGGTAGATTATTTAAGATAATGTAGAAAAGTATTTAACAAATGTTCCTTGCCTCCTTGTCCTGCCTTTTAGATAAAGGAATTATTGGGAAAGAGTTGAAACTTTAATGGATTTTGGCATGATGTGGAAAGAATGGAGGAATGGAGTGTGAATGTTTTAAATTATATGTAAAGCACCTACCTGCTTTTGAACTTAAAGTTGAAATTGTTATTGTCTTCCATAACGCTGTAGATAAGTACTAAATTTGGATAAAGGATTGTCAATAACTTACCACCTGCTGAGTTGGAGTAGATTCTTACCTAAGTTTGCTTAGCAGGCAAGGGTTAAAAATGAAATTTCAATAAATCGAATTTAAACATTGAATTGACTTTTATTATTGATTCTTGAATCAGGGAACTCCATTGAGGATGACCGAACACTTGGCTTTTATAAGATAGCTTGAGCAGTCACAGGGAACAGCATGATGTAAAAAAGTAGATGGGTTACTTCAGTTACTTTCCTTGTATGGGTTCAAACAAAGAGGACTAACTTATGCAGAGTCAGATTGAGTGGCCCTTTTCTCAATTTGTTACTGTGAATCTCCATTTTTTTGTTTGTTTGTTTGTTCATTTATTTGTTTTTAAAGTGACCTGTTTGGGGATTTCCTGTTTTTTAAAGTTCCAGTTTAATTGCATGGCACTTAGTATGAGTGACTCCATTTTGATTTGGTCAGTTGGAAACTAGTACAGGAGCTCAGTCCAAAACAGTGATATCCCATAAATTCCAAATCTGCATTTATTTAGCTTACACATGATGCCTGTTGAATAAAGTTTTGAAAATGTTTGTGTCCTGTGACTCAAACCCCATCACTGTAACAAAATGTCTTAATCTTTAGAAGGATCTAAGTTCCAAGAAAAAAGAAACAGCTAAAGAGTTGCTTTCATATTCCTACTTCATAGGCAGTTTTGAAATCTTTAGGGCTTGGGTGGGGCCCAGTCACACCCTCCACAGATCCACAGAGCAGAAGTTTAAATTTGTCATCCTTGTGGGATGTAAAATGAAACCATGTACCAAAGAAAAATGGTGAGTGACTCACTCGCATGTGGTCTTCCAGGGAAGCGAGAATGTGCCAAAGTATGAATGTGCCACCAACTGCAAATCCCTTCATGATGAAGGCCTAGGCTGCCTGTCCTGGGATGTCGTTGGAGGCCATCAATTTAAATTGGAGCCTCAAAGATAGTATTGGTCTCCTGGGTGAATTCACTACAGCACAATATCCAGTGGACACAGAAATTGTGTTTATCAGCACACCAAGAAGGAGTTCAACCTTCAGGTATACACACACACACACACACACACACACACACAGAGCTAATTTATTTATTTACATTAAGAAATAGATAGTTGGGGCTGGAGTCATGGCTCAGGGGTAGAGCACTGCCTAGCATACCTGAAGCACTGGGTTCTATCCTCAGCACCACATAAAAATAAGTAAATAAAATGAAGGTATTTTAAAAAGAAAGAAAGAAATAGATTGTTGTTGGAACTGTATCTCAGTGGCAGAGTGCTTGCCTAGCATGTGTGAGGCACTGGGTTTAATCCTTAGCACCACATAAAAATAAACAAATAAAGTCATTCTGTCCATCTACAATTACCAAAAAAAAAAAGAAAAGAAAAGAAAAGAAAAGAAATAGATTATTGCCAGATACAGTGGAGCACACCTGAAATCCCAGCAAGTCAGGAGGCTGAGACAGGAGCATCACAAGTTCGAGGTCAACCTCAGCAATTTAGCGAGACTTTAATCCCAAAATAAAAAATAAAAAGAACTGGGGTTGTAGCTCAGTGGTAAAGTACCCATGGATTTTCTCACCAGTACAGAAGGAAGGAAGGAAGGAAGGAAGGAAGGAAGAAATTGTTACTTAGACAAAAATCATGCTCCAGATTTATAGAAGGTCTGCTTTGGAAGCCAAACCTTAGTCCAAAGGTTACTTGGCAACCATGGAATCAGAGCAGAATTTTAAATGAATAAAATCAGAGTGGGGACATATCTGGCCCCTGTACTGCTGGATCCCCCTTTTCCTTGGGCTAGGACTCCGATGAATATTTCAGAGTAAGTCTCTGTGATAGTTCTGAGTGGAGCTTGTATTGCTGGTGCACAGAGTTCTTTAAATATGCTAATGCCTTTCAGCAAGCCTGCTTCAGCCCAGGAGATATTCTTTCTCACTGAGATGAGTTTGCATATCTTTGTTTTGATGGGTATTTGCTGATTTTACTATTCTAATGCTCAGGGGAAAATCTACTTTGCCTGTTTCCAAATTCTCAGGAAGAGGGGAGAAAGCCCCACACTGCTGCCTCTACATGGAGTCTACTAAACAGCACTTGAAATCTGAGGTCCTTTTTCCACACACCTGCAATCTGCCAAAAGGATGCAGGAAACCTGGGACTTGAGTCAGCACTTGACTTGATGCAGTACCTACTGAATGTGGTACAACAGGACAATTTATGGGACAGTGCACAATTATCCTGTACATCACTCTGCAAAGCAATAGAACTGTATTATCAACACACCTAATTTTTCTTTATGAATCCATTGTGAATTATTTCTGACTTTGTGTAATCTTGCCTGAAATAGGTTGAAACTTATTTATAACTTCTTTCCATACATAACTGCTATTGGCAAGGCCTCAGATGTTTATTTCCCAGCTTGCTTTCCATCGTTCTTAAACTATGTCTTGAAAACTTCTCTATCCCAAGCCCTAGTGGTAGAATTCCCATATTAAGAGGTTGCAGTCCCAAGACTAGGCACAGTGACGCACGCCTGTAATCCCAGCAGCTCCAGAAGGCTGAGGCAGGAGGATGTGATTTCAAAGCCAGCCTCAGCAACTTAGTGAGGCCCTAAGCAATTCAGCGAGACCTTGTCTCTAAATAAAGTATAAAAAGGGCCAGGAATGTGGCTCAGTGTTTGAGTGTCGCTGGGCTTTTTCCCCAGTACCAAAAAAGAGAAGTTGTGGTCCCCTACCCACATACTGTATAGCCTAGGTTTTTTGTAGACATCTCTGCAAAAATGTGTCACCTTCAGTCTTTACTTACATCTTGAAGAGTCCCAATGTGTTTAAGGTCATTGAATCACTCCTGAAATGTGAGTCTGCATTTTAGAGATATAAGACTGAGGCATGTTTGCTCATTATTATTATTTTTTTGGGGGGGAGGGAAGTACCAGGGATTGAACTCAGGGGCACCCAACCACTGAGTCACATCCCCAGTCCTATTTTGTATTTTTATTAGAGACAGGGTCTCATTGAGTTGCTTAGTACCTTGATGTTGCTGAGACTAGCTTTGAACTCAAGATCCTCTTGCCTCAGCCTCTGGAGCTACTGGGATTGTAGGCATATGCCACCTGCCTGGCTGGTTGCTCATTATTTTGCCCCTCTGTGAACAGCAAAGCTTTTAAAATCCCAACACAAAGTCTGAGTCATTATGAACCTGGTCATTTTATTCAGTTTATGGAATTGTAGGAAGGCCCTAAGAGAGAAAGAAGAAAGGAACCAAGGAAACTGAGATGGCAGTTTCCTGCAAAGATTCTGCAAAGAGCTTGACACTGCAGGACAGATAAAACGAGGGAGGGCTTTTGTAGGCGAAAGTTCTGGAAGCAGGATGTTCATTCCTTCGGGCTGATCATTTTATGCAGCAAGGAGGCCTACAGCAATTCTGGGTTGAGGAGTGCAGTTCTTCCCTTCCCTCTCTGCTCCTCTTCCTCCTTGCCAAGAGTCTTTGTGCCTTACTAGGAGCCTGACACTACTAGAAAGCAGTTCGGTGGACTAACTTGACCAGTATTATCTGATGCCTAGAGAAAGAACCAAGAAGCACCACTTTCTGCATTCATTTCTGTAAGCTATTTAGAAACTCATTCGGTGCTAGTAAGACTTAAATAAACATACAACAGCTGTCTCTATATAAATAGACTTAAGCTGCGTGCTGTCCACATTTCAAAATAAACTATCTGGCTAAAAGCACCCAGTGTTCAAGTATGATACAGTCTTTTCCCATTGGTAAAATAGTTCTAGTTCTTTAAATAATGACCCTCAGTATTTCCAGCAGGCTTTGCTCAAGCAATCTTTCCACTTCTTGGTGGAGTAAAAAGGAGTAGGAATGTTCTTACTAAAGGTTGCCTTTTGGGGGTGGGGCCCCTTCCCTGCCTCCTCATTTGTCTTTTATTCCAAAGCTACATGGAAGCACAGGGAGGGCGCTGGCTCCTACAAGCTGTAGCTGCCAGAGTTTTTCAGCCAACCAGTCAGCAGCAACTCGATTCAACTCATGTTGAAATTATACCTAAAACCAGGCGTGATGGCACACGCCTATAATGCCAGCGGCTCCGGAGGCTGAGGCAGAAGGATCGCGAGTTTCAAGCCAGCCTCAGCAACTTAGTGAGGCCCTATGCAACTCAGTGAGACCCTGTCTCTAAATACAATCTAAAAAGGGCTGTGGATGGGGCTCAGTGGTTAAGTGGGTTTAAGCCCTGGTGAAAAGGAAGAAAGAAAGAAAGAGAGGGAAAGAAGGAAGGAAGGAAGGAAAGGAAGGAAGGAAGGAAGGAAGGAAGGAGAGAGAGAGAGAAAGAAAGAGAGAGAGAGAGAGAGAAAGAAAGAAAGAATGAAAGAAAGAAAGAAAGAAAAGAAAAGAAAGAAAGAAAGAAAGAAAGAAGGAAGGAGGGAGGAAGAAATATTATACTTAAAGAGGGAGGTGGGTCTCCTTGGCCATTCACATGGTATGGAGGCGGGTCTCTAGACAAAGCTGTGGGTCAGGACTGTGAAAGTCTCAAAGACCTCTCTCTGCTCATGGTTTTTTTTGGTTTGGTTTCTAACATTATTTGTTTCATCACCTTATTGTTTTTGTGTGTGTGTGGTACCTGGGAACTGAACCCAGGGGCGCTCTACCACTGAGCTCCACCCCTGCCTTTTATATTTTTATCTTCGGATAAAAAGTTTTCTTGCCTGACCTTGAACTGTGATCCTCCTTCCTCCACCTCCTGAGGTGCTGGGATTATAGGTGTGTGGCTCCTCACCCAACTCATTCACCTTCTTTTTTAGTCATCATTTAAGATTTCCCAAACTGCTAAGAGTAGACCCTGAGCTCTCTGTGTCTTTTTCCGTTCTCTTGTTAATTAATGACAGCATTTGCCATAATCCGGGTCGTGGGAGTATTCAGCGGGTGAATATCCCAATTATCATAAAGCCAGGTCCACGTGGCTTTCATAGGAAGCATATGCTTCATCTGCAGTGTTCCACTTGGCATTTATATGGGGACAGTCACTGTCCCCTTTTTCAGAGTAATCAGACCTCAGATTGGCTTTCATTTAGTTCTCTGCTCTGGTGTTTGCTCAGGAGTATCTGGTGTGTGGGGGTCACGTATATCCACCTGAGCTCTCTGGCTCTCTGTGGGTGCCAACTGGATGTCTTACATTTTAACTGAATTCCCTAGTGAGCTGTGGGTCTTGCAGCAACCCAGAAACATTCTCTTCCGCAGCATTCAAAACCAAAGATTCCACCCCTAAATAAGTTGACTGAGTCATTTTAGTGAGGACTCCTCAAGAAACTGGTGATACCCAGCTACAAAAGGAAACACTTCCTGCGCACCCTTCTCCCTGGTTCCAGCAGTGTCTCAGTCTGGCCCTCCTCCCACGTGACCAGAGTTCTTAGCAGTATTTTCTATAGTCCCTGTATAATTTTTCCTGAAGGGTTGTTTCTGAAGTTAGTGGCCAAAGCTCAGACTCACTGAAATCTGAGCTTGGTCTGGCACCAAGGACCAACCCAGCACTCTCTTCTAATTTCCTTTTATCTCTTACGGATATTGATAACCAGGAGATTTCCATTTCAGGTTCTCTTGTTGGTTTGCCATTCCTTATGCATTCAGTGAGCCAACTGGTCCATGAGGCCACTCAGGAATAGAAGGTTGTCATCCTTTCTGTACCCAAATCACATTTCTGTGAGCTGTGGCCATTTTAGCAAGTCTCATTTCTGACTCCAACTGTGTGGAGAAAAGCACCTTTTTACTGATTCCGCATTCATGGATTTAGCTAACTGAAGACAGAAAAATTTGGGGGGGGGGACCTTCTGTCTGTATTAAATCTGAATGTTATAGACTTTTTTCTTGCCATTATTCCTTAGACAATACAGTATAACAACATTTACATAATATTTATATTATGTTAGGTATCATAAGTAATTGCAAATGATTTAAAATACATGGGAGAATGTGTATAGCTTATATGCAAATATGACTTTATTTTACATAATGGAATGTAGTATCCGGGGACTTGAGTATCTGGGTCCTGCAACAAATCCCCTTTGGGAACTGAAGCACAACTGTGCTCTCAGTACTTTATTTCCATCACTGCGGGGGCAGAAAGGTGTGGTGCCTTCCTCACACATCTTAAAGTTCTTAGTCAACATTCCTATAACAAAAAGACAAGTTAACAAGGGAAAAGCATAAAAAATATATTTAGTTAAGATTTTACCTGACACAGGAGCCTTCAGAGTGAATACCACCAAGACGCAAGAAAAGTCTGTGTTCATGCTTAGGTTTAATGAAGCTTGAACAGCAGGGAGAAATGTGATTGGACAAGAGAATATGCTCTAATGGCAATCGACTGAGGTGGGAATCCAGCAAGACCTGTCTTTTCAGATTCTTCTTGAACTCTGCACAGCATTCCTTTCTCTTGGGGACAGGGCAGAACACCTGTGCAATGAGTATCTTATGACCTACTATCAGACAAGTAGGTCAGAGAATTTCTTTATGACCAACTCCTACCCAGGAAGGTGGAGGAAGGTGAGATATTTCTGAGCCTTATGGCTTGCTTTGGGGCAGGGGTTCTAGTTTCAATGATCCACCTTGAAGAAAAGGAGTTCTAGTTTCTAGAACTGCCTTTGGCAGAGTCAAAGAGGAGCCAGAGACAGGAAAGCAGGACAAGGTCAGAATTCTTGATTCTGAGACTTCTTGCAAGACCTGCCAGTCGGCTTTGGTTCAAAGTACTCAACATGCCAAAGCACCATACTTTGGGGTATTGTGATCTGAGCTCCAGCAACCAGATGCATGTGGGGGGGTTCCCACACCAAGGAATTCTGCAGGTCTCCAGTTCTCTGTGGATGCCAACTGGGCATCCTACAATTTAGCTCAATTCTCACCCTATCTGGAATTAGTGACACACATCACAGGATGAGGACTTAGTCCTATGAGACTGTCCCCACCTCCAAGGCCAATCCCAAGTCCAGGTTGTGCTTCTGATTAACTAGCCATAAATCAGAGGTTCCCACAAACCCTCTGCTCTGTTCAATTGTTTGCTAGAATGACTCACAAAACTCAGGAAAACAGCTTACCTACCAGGTTATCAGGTAAAGGGCTCAATCAGAACAGGCAGAGGGAAGAGATGCATCTGGCATCTCTTGTACATGTGGCCTCCGAGGGGGCATGGAGCTTTGGTGGACACTTTATTATGGTGGATTAAATCATTGGCCATTGATGATTTAAGTCAATCTCCAGATCCTTTCTCCTGTGAAGTTCCAGCCCTCAAATCGCAATAAGTCACTTCCTGACAAACTCAGATGAGGTTGAAAGGGACTTGTTTTGAATAACAGATGTTCTTTTTACCATTTGGGAAATTCCAAGGATTTTAGGAATTCTGGGTAGGCAACAGGATGAAGAGCAAATACATATTTCTTATTATAAGTCACAATGTCACATAACCCTACTCCATCTTCATCTTGTGCTCCTTTTGCACTTGTTCAGGAGACTTTTGTTTCTCCCTCAAACACAATAAGCTTTTTCTGCCTCAGGCCCTTGCACTCTGCTCATTCCTCACGAAAGTGTTCACTTTTGGGACTTTAATGGTGGTTCCCCTCATGTAGGACTTAATTCAGCCCTAATTCAGACATTACCTCCTCAAAGACACCTTCCGCTTCCCCATCCTGACTGGCTCCTGGCTGGTAACTTATCTTGTCTCCCTCCATGTCAGAAGTGCACAAACTTTCTGTTAATATTTTCAGAGAGTAAATATTTTCATCTTTGAGAACCCTATGATGATCTCTGTTACAACTACTCATTTCTGTTCTTGTAGCGTAAAAGTGGCTGCAGACAATATATAAATAAATAGGTGTGGTTATGAGGCAATAAGTCTGTTTATGGAAACTGTTAAAAGATAAAATCATAATAAATAGAATTTTGCAGATCTTAATTGGCTTTGTGTGTGTGTGTGTGTGTTTCCAGAATCAGGTCAGCCTAGATCTAAAATGGTTCAGAATGCTTGCTCTATAACATGGGCAGGTTTTATTTATAGCCAGAGAAAAGGAAGCGATCTGCAGAAAACAAAATGAGGCCGGAAGAGGCTGGGCGCCATGGCACACACCTGTAATCCCAGTGGCTTGGGAGGCTGAGGCTGGAGGATTGCAAGTTCAAAACCAGCCTCTGCAACTTAGCAAGGTCCTAAGCAACATAGTGAGAACCTGTCTCAAAATAAAAAATAAAAATGGCTGGGGATGTGGTTCAGGGGTTAAGTGCCCCTGGGTTCAATCCCTGTACAAAACAAACAAACAAACAAAAAAAAAAAACAAAAGAAACAAAAAAAACACCAAAGTGAGGTACAGAGACAGCCTTCTTGGTTTTCAGTCCTCCTCTTGTTTGAAGATGGTTTGAATTGTTGACTGTTGGCCCCCTGTGATTGGCTGAGACTCAGCTACTTGTCATAAAAGTAGTTTACAGTAGTTTGCTCTTTAAGTTAGCTTACAATTCACTGTGTAAATAAACTTTTAAGTCAAACTTAAAACGTATGGGAGCAGCTTTAGAACAAACTTAACAGCCCTGAAGTTTGAATTTCATAAAGTTTTTGCATATCATGAAATATTCCTCTTTTTTGGTCAACTATCTGAAAATGTGGAAACTATCGTTAGCTTGTAGGTTACAAAAGCAGAATCTGACCCATGCGCTGCTGTACCTCACAGCTCCCTTCTTTATACCATTATCCTGTTCCATTTCCATCTTCCTAGTGTCTAACATTATCTTAGGTATTCATTTATTTATTTATTTTTCTCTCTCTCCTGGTAGACCGTAAGCTCCCTGGAGGCAGGTTCTTGACTTATCCACTGCATTATCTCTATTGACCCAAGCTGTGCTTGGATCATAGAGATGCATTATGAAGATTTGGTGATTGAAAGAATAAATTTATATAGTCCATGAGTCAGTATATCCAATAAGGTCTTGCCTCCAAGCATCTCATGTATATCATCTTCCAGGTCCACACCCTGTGCAGATCTTCCCCTCTCCCTGGCTGTTCCTGTAGACATCTATCCAGCCTTCCTGACTCCTCATCCCTCATCCCAGTCTCTCACTCATCTTCCCTATAGCACCCTGATAAGCATTTCTTTTATCATAGCCTTTCTTTGAAAATAACAAAAAACTTACCACTGTCTTCCCCATACCAAGCCCATCTACTCCTTTGGGCATTCGAGGCCCTTACCAACCAGCTCCCTGCTTTGCCAACCTGTCCGTGGGCCGGCTTTGTAAGGAGCCCTCTGCTCCTGCAGCCTCCTCTTTGTTCCAGAATCCACTGCTCTTTCCACCTCTGATCTTTGCTCAGGAGGTGCCTCAGAAGCAGATGACTTTCCCTGTAGGAAGGAATTGGACCCCTTTGTAATGTGAGGGCAGTGTGCAGTGAGTAGTGAGAAACCAGGAAGCGAGGCACTGGGCCTGAGGAAAACCAGAGGATGGTAAGTACACATGACCAAACATGGCGGAAGAGCTAATAAAGTGAGTTGAGAGGGACTTAGTTATCATTGAAAAGCTCTGCTTGGTTGGGTTATCCAGGCCAGTTTTGTTGTTGTTGTTTTGTTTTGTTTTTGTTTTTGTTTTTTCAAACTACTGTGCTGACAAATATTTGGGGAATCTTGTTAAAATGAAGATTCAGGCAGTAGGTCTGGGGTGGAGACCTGAGATCCTCCATTTTTAATAAGCTCCCAGGATTCCCCAACTTCTGGTTCTGGGATGACTCTTTGAGTGTTGAGGATCTAATTAAATACTCAGAAAAAGTGCTTTGTCTACATGACTTAAAGGAACAGAAGGCAGTAGGCCTGTCTCTCCAGGGCCTGCCCGTGTGTCATGAGAACCCCACAAAGGAGCGAGCCCACAGCAAAGGTGTTTCTTACATTCCGAACGACGGAAAGAAACGTATGATGAGTTGTCTCCTTGATGAAGGAGGGGATGCTGGAAACTGAGGACAAAGCTGAATGTGTGAGGCGGCAAGAAGGGGAAGCAGGGGCCTGGGGTGTGGCTCAGTGGTAGAGTGCTTGCCTAGCATGTGTGAGGCTCTGGGTTCGATTCTCAGCACTGCATAGAAATAAATGAAAATAAATAAATAAATAAATGTCCATCAACAACTAAAAAAAAAAGAAGAAGAAGAAGAAGAAAGGGAACCAGCATCTTTCATCCTGAGATGGTGGCAGTAAAAATAGTCATTGTGAAAAACAGATTCTAATGTTGGCTAGCCTGCTGGCCTGCACACACACACACACACACACACACACACACACACAGTGTGGGCTGAAGTGCTATACTTTTTTTTTCCTGATTCAGATGGATTGTCTCTCCTCTCCTCTGTGACAAGAGATAATCCATCTGATCATCTTCTGATCCACCAGAAAACACAGTTCAGAATCTGTGTCTAGTTTGAGGACCAATCATGGTACTTCACCCTATCAAAGCAGCGTGGATTGTTTTTGTCACATTTATCTCCAAACGGAAGAGTATTTTGTTGATATAACAAAATATATAAATGTGACCATTATAAAAGTTCCTCTTTAATGATTAACCTGGCCCTGGTATCTTTGCCTAATTGTTAGCTGATCTTCTGATGAACTCCTGTGTCATTTCCCCTTGGTGTCACTTCATCAGACAAGGTATCCTGACTCTTAATGATTTTTTAAAAATGATTTTTGGTTGTAGATGGACACAATATCTTTATTTATTTTTATGTGGTGCTGAGGATCAAACCCAGTGCCTCGCATATGGGAGGCAAGCGCTCTACCACTAAGCCACGGCCCCAGCCCACTCTTAATGATTTTTAAGTCCACTTTCCTTATCATAGTGATCTCTCTCTGTTTTTTTTTTTTTTTTTCTTCTTCTTCTTTTTTTTACAGAGGAACTCCTGCTGGGGTGACTGATCTCTGATCTTGGCATAGAACCATGGCAATGGTAAGTCATGGACCCTCCCTTGTGCTAGGTACAGACAGGTACAGGATATGTATTCAAAGGACTGTTGGTTTAAGCAAAGTGTTTGCTCAACAGAGATAAGGGAGGAGGGCATGAAAAGGCAGTCCCTTTCTTTTCTTTTTTTTTTTTTAACATCATTTTAATCTTTTTCAGGGACAATGAGTAACTTGACCCTGAAAATCTATTCAAAAACATAATCCTTTGAATCCTTTTGAATATAGAAATGAGGAATAGAGACATGGTTAAAGTTTTCTCTCTGCAGAAGTACTGCATGATCAATTTAGACCAGTTAGGCAAAAGAAAAAGGGAAAGTAAGAGGTGACTACTATGAACATTTTGGTGTGGGCCCATCATTTCAGGCTAATCCCGAGGGGTGTTTCTTAGCAATGTGTGTTACTCGTCTGCCTCCTGCTTTCAACTGCGATCAGGCTCCTTGGGACTTGGTTATCTGATCTATGGGACAGGCATGACATTGGATCCCTTTGAGGGTTCTGTGAAGTTCAGTGCTGATGTGGAAGCTGAGCCTTTTGGCTACAAACATGGCTCTACCTAAGGCTGGCCATCTGCTTTTCTATCCAAAGTAGGTTTCTGAACAGGCAGGTGGTTTTGATCCCTGGTCTTCTGGGAAGAATTAATAGAAGTAGCAACTTATACCTGGAGAAGAACTGAAGATCCTGCCAGCTCTAGATGACTTTTTTTAGGAAGATGGATATATAAACTATCCTGACACATGGGAATATACTCTTAAAATATGTTTTTTGCATTTGACATTCCAGAATTTTCTTCATGATCCCTGACAAAGGCTTATTCACGTTTGCCCTAAATCACTTATGCTTTAATTTAAAATCCATTTCTTGTTGCTTGATTCTCTCTGGACACGAAGAACATTTATTCAGAAATGTTTATGGTGGGGTTCTTTCTGTGTGCTGAATGTGGTACTAGAATCTGGGAACTCAACATTAATGACACTATTTCTATCTTCAACAAGCTCACAGCTTTCTGCTACATGAAGACTATAACCCAGTGAATTTTTGGTGAACTCTAAAGTCTTACCTCAATTGTTTCCCTCTCTCCTTTAGAACCTGCCTTTCCACCATGACTGACATTTTGCTGGACAGATAAAGGTCATTTTTAAAAGAAAAGAAAATCACATGATACAGCCACAATATTGAAATTTCCAACTAATTTCCATCATTTCATTTTAGACCTTTTCATAAGTAAAATGATTCTTAAGTAGTAGTAATAAGAGTATAAATAACATTTTTGGAATTCTGGGGTTTTTCCACTTAATATAGGAAAATGTTTAAAATAAAATGATAAATGAAGTAGAATACAAAAGTTATGTATTCATTCCAATCTTTCCCTAATCTCTTGTTAACATTTATTTATATTATATTTTATAGCATATTACAATTGTTTACTCTAATACCAGGTTAAAATTATTTACTTGAAACTATGAGTGTTTAGTTTTATTAATTCCTTTGTTTGTTTTGAATTTTCTAATTCTCTACAATGACCATATGTCTTTTTTGTGTTTTCATTTTTATTTTTTGTAGTATTGGCTATTAAACCCAGGGGTGCTCTACCACTGAGCTACGTACATCCCCAACCTTTTTTATTTTTAATTTGAGACAAGGTCTTGCTAAGTTGTCCAGGATGGCCTTACACATGCCATCCTCCTGCCTCAGCCTCCGGAGTCCCTGGGATAAACAGGCATGTCCCAGTGCTCCTGGCTGGCTGACCATATATGTTTTAAAAGCCATTGTGGTCACGCATTATAAATGATTTTCATAAGGTATAAGCTGTTTATGGTGAAATCATAGACTTGGAGGTTGCTGGTAGAGTCTTGACCAGCGTGTACACCCATGTAACACACTCCTCCATCAAGACAATGCCTTTTGTCCTCCAAGAAGCTCCTCCATGCCCTTCCAGGTCAGTCCCCCTCTGTCCTCCACTCCATCCCAGAAACACAACCACTGTTATGACTGTTAGCTCCAGAGATTAGGCTTGCCTTTTCTAAAACATTCCGTAAGTGGAATTAAAGTACATGAACTCTTGTTTTTGACTTTTCTCTGAGCATTATATTATTTGTAACTCATCCATCTATCCATATGGATTATAGTTTATTCCTCCTTTCCTTTTTATTGCTCATTAGTATTCCACTGTGTGGTACTCTAATCTTCCTTATGTACTGTTTTCCTTATTAATAAAATAGCAATGATACTTCATTGATTATGGTATAGCACCTCTTTCTTCCCGCCAGTACTGGGGACTGAACCCAAGGATGCTCTACCACTGAGCTCCATCCCCAGCCCTTTTTATTTTTGAGAAAAAGTTTAAGTTGTGATCCTCCTGTGAACTCAACCTCTCAAGTACCTGGGTTTGCAGGCATGCATCACTGCTTCTGGCTGGCATAGCACCTGTTTCTAGCTATTCACTTCCATCACTCTTTTCTACATGCTCTCTGTTTCCTTTGCCTCCTTATTGCAATGAGCCTTCCTGGGATGGATGAAAACCCCATCTTGCCTGAAAGGTTAATGGTACATTGTGCCCTAGAATTTAATCAATACAGATATTTAAGGACTAACAAGGAATGAATTTTCCTTTTTCCTGGGGAGAAGAGAGTCATTTAGAATGCTAACAGATAAACTAATCACCCTTGCAAGGCCCTCTATCGATTTGTCTTGTTAGATATTAATTTTAATCCATAATAGTGTATCTCAGCAATGCAGTTTGCTTTAAACTTGAATGCAGCGTTTGAGTATCATCCAAAATTTTTTCAATACTGGAGCTGGAAAAGAACCTTGTGAAGTGTTACTCAGAAAGCTGCTTCAGGGCTGGAGATACAGCTCAGTGGTAGAGGTTTTGCCTAGCATGTGAGAGGCCCTGGGTTCAACCCCCAGCACCACCCACAAACACACACACACACACACACACACACACACACACACTCACACACACACACGCACACACACATGATCTCATGGAGGGGCAAAGGCTGAGTTGGCCATGTTGGAATTTTGACAGCAAATCCTCAATTTGCTTATTATTACTGATATACAGTAGAAGAAAATAAGTAAGGTGCCTGTATTAGGTTCTGAGGGCTGCTGTAACAAAATACCAAATGGCTTAAAAATCATAGAAATTTTTTGCCTTACAGTTTTGGAAGCCACAACTTCACAATCAAGGTGTCAGCATGGCCTCTGTTCTCTCTGAGACCTGTAGGGAAGTCCTTCCTCACCTCTTCTGAGTTTATGGTGGTTTCCTGGTGATTTTAGGTGTTCCTTGACTCACAGCTGTGAAACTCCAATCTCTGCCTTTGTCATAATATTGCAGTTGCCCTATGTATCTCGCTCCACATGGCCATCTTCTTATATGGATGCATCTTAACTATGTTTGCAATGACCCTATTTCCAAATAAAGTCACATTCTGCAGTACTGGGGATCAGGACTCCAACGTGTCTTCTTAGGGGTACAATTGAATTGATAACAGTGCCCAGCGAGGCTGATGTCATGGATGTCTACTTTCCTCTGTTAGCTGTGTAGAGGGTAATGAGTGAGTGCTGGACATTGACCATATCCAGGACTTGAAAGGCTGACATTTCAACAGAGGAGGCCCATCCCCTGTGGTACCTGGGGCCTTGGATGGGCTTGATGTGGCCACAGTGGACCAGAGAGGTCCAGACAAAGACAGTCTAGTGTATACAATTCAAATTTGGTTTGCTAGAGAACTACTGTAAGGGTATGAAAATCTTGTATTCCTTTAAATCCCATATTTTGTCCTTAGATCCAGTTAAATTATTAGAAAGCTTTAGCTCTAGTCTACACTGTTTTACCACCTTGCACAAATGCTCTACCTAGTTTCTGTTTTGGCATTACCACATAGCTTACATTGAGGAATATTATAAGAAAAAGACGAAAGAATCTCATTATTGTATTTATTATGGCAATGTGGTTAAAACCATATTAAATGATGATGGTGGTGATGATAGTCATCTCATTTCTTTTTGTTTTAATATTTGCTTTTTTCTGGGTTCTGTGCTAGTTAAGCACTTTCCTCAGTTATCCTATTTCATTATTACAACAACCCTGTAAATTGATTTATTCCCAATATACAGGTGAGGAAAATGAAGGCCACATAGATAGAAAGAATTGATGACACGCTTCAAGCCCAGGTCTACCCCATAGCAGTGGCTCTGCTTCTTCCACTCGGCTTCTTGCTGCAGCAGGTGCTGACCACTCCACCACTCCCTCCATCTTTAGCCTCTGGATGACACACTCTCCTGGATTTCCTGTGATCTCTGGGGCTGCTCCTTCTCAGTCGTTCTTGATGGGTTCCCCTCTGCTGGATCTGTACTGTCAGAGAGACCCAGGCTTGTCCTAGGACCTGTCCTTATTCTTTATTTTCCCCCAGGGTCATTTCATCAAATACCATCCATCTGCAGATGCAACCTAAATATATTACTTTAGACTTGCCTTTACACTTGTCTGGTATAACCAACTATCCTTTTGACAACTCCATTTGGATGCTTAATGGACATCCCAAACTTAACATTTTGAAAATAGAACTTTCAAATCCCACCCCCCACTGGCACCCCCAAATCTGGTAGTCCTCTTCCAGCTTTCCCCATCTGGGTAAGTGATACCACTCTCCACCCAGATGCTCAGAGAAAACGATTGAGAGTTATACTTGATTCTTTTCTTTCCTCACCTCCCACATCAGTCCATCAGCAAGTTCTGTCGCCTTTGCTCCAAAACATGTGCTGAATCTGCCTGTTTATTTCCATCTTAGCTATTTCACTCTAGTCTAGCAACACTTCCCACTTCCAGTCTTGGCCCAGACTCTCAACTGGTCTCTGCATCTCCCTACAGCAGCTGGAGTGATCTTTTTAATGTGCAGATCAGATCATATGGCCCCATCTCCTTGCCTAAAACCTGGCCGTGGCTTCCTCCTACCCTTAGAATAAAATATAAACTCCTTACCAGCTTGGAAGGCCTGCCTTACCCAGACCTGACTATTTCTCTGATTTTCTTTCCTTTTTTCATCTTTAACTTTTATTATGGAAAAGTTTAAACACATGCAAAAGTAAACTATTATGAGGACACGTTGGTATACCCATCAGTAATTATTAACTCATGATCAATTTAATGTCTTTTTTATCTATACTTACTTCCTCCTACCTGTGTTCTTTGGAAACGTATTTCCAATATCATTTCATCTGTAAGTTATTTCAATTCTATAAGAGTAAACCTTTTAAAATTAAAATATAACCATAATGCCATTGTCTAAAAATATCAACGAATTCCTTAATTTCATTAAATATCAACTCAGTGTTCAAATTTCCAATTGTCTCATAAATCTCTCTTTTTTTTCCTTTCTTATTGTCTGATTTCAGGATCCAAACAAGGTTCACAAAATCATGATTATTGGTCTTTTTAATCTCTTAAACTACAGTCCCCTTCCATCTTTCTCTCTTTGCAATTTATTTGTTGAAGCAACTGAATCTTTTTTTTCTGTATTGGGGATCCAAGCCAGGGTCCTCTACATGCTAGGAAAGCACTCTACCTCTGAGATACAGCCACAGCCCTTAAATCGTTTGTCCAGTAGTATTTCTTAGTCTGGATTTTGCTGATTGCAGTTCTTTAGTATGTTTTAACATTTTCCTCTCCTTGCTATAATTTTTGGGGGGGCTCTGGAGGTTTGTTTGGGTCAGATTTGATCCACCTCCCCTTTGTGTGTGTGTGTGTGTGTGTGTACTGGGGATTGAACTCAGGGGCACTTGACCATTGAGCCACATCCCCAGCCTCTTTTGTATTTTATTTAGTGACAGGGTCTCACTGAGTTATTTAGTGCCTCACTTTTGCTGAGACTGGCTTTGAACTCGTGATCCTCCTACCTTAGCCTTTGGAGTTGCTGGGATCACAGGCGTGCCTTTCGGCAACCAGCTTTCCCCCCGCTTTTTCGAGGGGATGAGATTACTTTGCAGTTGATGGTATAAATTCTTGTACCACTCACCTCCATCCCACCAACTCAGCCACACTGGCCTCTGTTTCTTTCTTAGAAGTGACTTCCAGTCTCAGGACCTTTGTGATAGCTGTTTTCTCTACCTGTAACACTTTCCCTCCATCTTTGCATGGGCAGCTGCTTCGTGTCATTCAGCTCTCAGCTGAAGTGTCACTCTTTTGAGCAGCCCATCCGGGTCCTCTCTATCTGCTTTGTAGCACTTCTCACCACCAGGCACACACACATTGTGTGCTGGGGATCAAACCCAGAACCTCATACATGCTAGGCAAGTACTCTACTAACTAAGCTACATCCCCTGCCCACCACCCGGCACTTTATAGAATATTTATCTGTTGGCTTGTTTACTCTCTGCCTCCCCTTGAACTGGAACATTAACTCCATGAGGGCAAGAGCCTCATCCCTCATGGTCACCGCTGTATCCTCAGTGTATAGTCTGGGCCATGGTAGGTGCTCAGCAACTTTGTGCTGAATGAGATGCCTCCGTGTTGGCGAGACGCTGCCTCTCAGTCACATCATTCTCTGTGTACTCAGGCAACCAAAGGAGGTACCATCAAAGCTGCATCAGGATTCAACGCTGCTGAGGATGCCCAGACCCTGCGAAAGGCCATGAAAGGGCTGGGTAAGTGTCCTGCAGGAGGTGAATCCTCCCTTGTGTGTTGTACATGAGTGTCATATGGGAGGATGCCATGTGCATTGGCAACCAAGAGTAGGTCTCCCCTTAGGAAAACAGTGAGGCCTGGGGTGCAGCTCAGTGGTAGAGCACTTGCCTAGCATGTGCACGACTCTAAGTTCCATCCTCAACCCCACAAAAGAAAAACAGAGAGAGACACCATGGGAACAAGTTGACTTTTTACGACAATTTGGATGGGGGTGGGCATTAAATAATTCTCCACTTTAATACAGATTTTTAAATTTAATGCACTCATTATGGATTTCCCCAATTGTTTAAAGCTGCTTTGAGTTACATCATGAACTCTGTATAACACTTTAGAAATGTATTTGTTTTCCAATAAGTGCTGGTATGTGTATAGTGCCATCACTTTACAAAGTACCACCACAAACATTATCCCATTGGATGGGTGCAGCAACCCAGTGACTTAGTGCGAGCAACTCTCACAACTGTTATTTAGCCCAATTTTACAGATTTAAAACAGACATAGAGATGTAAGGAAAAAAAAAAACAAAAGTTTGTATTTTGTGGGACTTGGCAGGAAATTTAAATATGGAGGTGCCTTAAAAAATTTTTTTGAGAATTCAGACTTGGCCAACTGGAGGAAGGGTGATATCTTTCACAGAAATAGGAGGTGAGCAAGAGGTTAGGAACCTTCTTCCCTAGCTGAGAGTTGTAAGAGAACTAAACTGTTAAAAAGATGAGGGACCAGTTTGAAAATTAGCCCAAAGTCCCCTTGTAAAAGCTACTGCAAGCAACCGGCAAGAAAACTTGGAACATTTCCAACTTTAAGTTTGGGTATCATGGGAATTTGTAATTAGTTTTAAAAAGGGAACCACTGAAGATGGAGAAAGATAACTTGAATGAAATGAAAAACACAATTACAGATTCTAAAGCACAGTGAACGCAGTAGCAGCCAGTTTAAACTCTGAGAAACACCCCATCCGAGAAATTAAATACAAGATTGAATTGTTTCAAAAGGCAGAGAAAATGATAGAGAAAAACAGAAAAGGCAAAATCACAGAAGACAGAGAGCAGATCTGAAAGACATGAAAAGATTTCCAGAGGAGAAGAATAATTATCCCAGTGGATGTTTATTGAATATTTAGTAGATGCTGGGCTTTGTGCTAAGTTTTTCACTTATTTTATTTAGCATTTGCAGTGACCCAATGAGGGAAGTACTACAATCATTTACGTTTATAGATAAGGACAATAAAGCGTAAAGAAGTTAACTATTTTGCTAATTAAAGAAGCTAAAATTTAAATTTCCATCTGTATTCCAATAAAATAGACAAATGCTCAAAACAAGAACCTTTTTTCTTGGTAAGCTGTCAGCCGCTGTTGGGGAAACTATAGCAGAGGAACCCATTTTCCTATCCTTTCTCAAATCCATCATCACCTTACCCCCAGGCACCGATGAAGATGCCATTATTGGAGTCCTCGCCTATCGTAACACGGCCCAGCGCCAGGAAATCAGAACAGCCTACAAGAGCAGCATTGGCAGGGTAGGTCTCTCTGCTCTGTTTGGGTGACAGGGACTTGTCAGGCAGGGAAGCAGGACCTCTCCTAGAGGTATATGTCCAAAGTACCCTGTGTTTTAAAAGATGGATCCTTTATCTCATTTAAAGATATTCTTGGTAACAGTGGTTACTGGAGTCTGGGAAGTGTGTGGTGAAGACAGGGTTGAAGAGAGGATGGGTAGCTGGGAACAGCTGGAGAGGAGGAATAAATTCTAATGTTAGGAGGAGAACTATGGTTGGCAGAAAGTAATTGACTATTTCAATCAAAGTCAAGAGATTTTGAATGTTCTGATCTGGTAATTACATATTATATTCATAACTTGAAATGTCACACTGTACCTTGTATGTATTTATAATTACTATGTGTCAATTAAAAAACTTAATATTGACTGGGTGCTCATGCCTGTAATCCCATCTACTCAAGTGGCTGAGGCAGGAGGATGGCAAGTTAGAGGCCAGCCTTGGTAACTTAATGAGACTTTCTTAAAATAAAAAATAAAAAGGACTAGGGATGTAGCTCAGTAGTAGAGCACCTGGGTTCAATTCCCAGTCCTGAAAAAAAGTTTTTTCAAAAGAAATTTTTTTAAAAAGATATTCTTGGTATCATCCACTGTACTCATCAAGAAGTGATTTCAGGGAGCTGTTGAGTCAGACCTCAAGGCCAAGCTTGATCCTTTCAAAGTCCCCCACACAGAGTCTGGGGCTATGGCCCCAACCATTGCCCTTCTGAGCATCAGGCAAGGCTGCTTTCCTGGCCCTGCAGATGAAGACTTGCTAAAATGACTAAAATATTCAAATCTAGTGTGTTTTAAATAGTCTCCTCTAGGACTTGGTGTCCTGACTCTTCTGCATATATCTATTTGTAGAATATGTTCATTCCTTCAATGAATCTCAGTTGAGGGACACCCTCTTAAATTCTAGAACAGGGCTTGATTAGCGTTCCTCTATGTGTATGTATGTATATGTCGTAGATTATGGATTGGGGGAGTGTTCACTCACCACATTTCCCCCTTTTGATTTGAATCCCACATCCCTCAGGAACTCTCTAGTCCTTGTTTTCATTGACTCATTCACCGGAATCATTCTATCGTGATTCCCCCATCACTTTGGAACACCCACGAGGATGGTTATCGAGGAAACATCATCATCAGTGAGTGTCTCCAGACCTCAGAGTAGAGTGACTCTAGGGCAAGTTTGTCTGTCCTTAAGAGATTTCACATCCAGACAAACTGAGGCTGCTTCTCAAAGAAAGGCATCTCGCTGCTGGTGGGGGCAGGGCAGGCTCAGCTGCTCCCCACAGCAACTGCTTGCCAACTCTGGGCATACCTGCAGGAATGGGGTGTGCAAGATCAGAGTATCTCTAACTACTGGACATTTAAACCCTTCTCCGTTTCCAAAGAAATTGAATGAGCCCTAGGAGGCATGAATGCGCACACGACAAGTGAACTTGAGACCTAAGTGGTGTTGCTGCACACATTTGGGTTGGCAGCCAAACGGATGGCAAGTTTGTTAAGATGACCAACATTAACAGATTGACTGAGCACTAATTTACTTATTCATTTATTCAGTGTGTATGGAGGTAGCTTAAAAATACCCACAAGAGATTAGCATAAAATGTGGTGCAACTGGGTTCGTGAGAATCAGAGAGCTGGATTTGAATAACAACTCAGTTCCTCTTTGTCAGCTGATCTTGAGCAGGTTCTTAAACTCCCTGGCCAGTTCTAGACAAATAAACGTCTTTAGAATTTTTTTTTAAACTGTCTTTAGAATTTGGTTCTTTCTGCAAATAATTACACTTCTTCTTAGAAAGCAAGCCTTAAGAAATAATCGTAGATGATCACAAAGATACAACTCAGTATCTTTCATATGTAACAGTAGAAAAATAGAAACATGCAACGGAGTGCATATGTAGAAATCTCTGCAGCTGTTAAAAATGTCAGGCAAATAGTGAGTTGGAAATATGTTCCGGATATTTCCTTAAGTAAACAATGCATTTCAGTTGGTGTCTGAGTGTTTTCATCTCAGTGCCTCCTCACACATTTCCATTATTGAGGCCTTTTTAAGGTTGTGTGGATTAGAAATTAAAAATGACATTTTAAGACATACATAGTTAACTGATTAAAAATAATGAATGTATTACATGCTACTTTAACATTTTCACGAGAAAGAACTATTCAAAAAATGTGGTGAGAAGATGGGTGTTAATTTAACATTTTGCAAATCTCCTTCACATCTGGCTTCATGAGATGGCTGGATTCTCAGATCTGCTTCTGCATTCGGTTTGTTGCAATGTGTGGTTTTGATTGAGGCATATGAAGAAAATCTGGTCTTGTGCAGACAGGCAGGGGGGTGAATGGGGAGTATTTGAATAGCCTTTGACGAAACTGTAGCTTTATGGATAGGTAATCGTAAGAAAACTCCACTGTACACTCCTGAGAAAAGGGCAGCACAAAGGCAAATCATGTCGTGGTGTGATTGTGAAGATGGTTTTGACCTTGTGTGCCTCCTGGAAGGATCTTGGAGACCCCACATATCCAAGGCCACCCCTGGAGAATGGCTGGTTTGTTACTGCTGCAGCTAAGCAGGGCTGCTTTCTCTCATGGCAGGACCTAATGGACGACTTGAAGTCAGAACTGAGTGGCAAGTTCGAGCAGGTCATCTTGGGCATGATGACGCCCACCGTGCTGTATGATGTGCAGGAGCTCCGAAAGGCCATGAAGGTTTGTGCTCCTCCCCTTGTGCCCACCGAGCTGTCAGTTCGCACCGACTGGCTACCTCGGGAAACTGGGAGAGCCCTTCTGAGAGTGGCAGAGCACTTGCCTAGCATGTGTGAGGCACTGGCTTAGATTCTCAGCACCACATATAAATAAGTAAATAAATAAAGGTCAATCAACAACTAAAAAAAAAAATTTATAAAAAAAAAAGATAACAAATCCTGTTGCTAGAGCCCAGAGGTTTGTCTTTATTCTCTGCAGGTTCGTAGCTGTATTCCTTCTGTGTTTGGGACCCGACTTTTATATTTATTTTATTTTGTTTTATCTTATTTTTTAACTGATACATAAAAATAAGAAAATTATACTTCAACCTCGTAAACTGGCTTATACTGCCCTCTCCTCTGGTTTTGTGTGTAGGGAGCTGGCACAGATGAGGGCTGCCTGATTGAGATCTTGGCCTCCCGGTCCCCGGAGGAGATCCGCCGCATCAACCAGACTTACCAGCAGCGTATGTAACATCCTTAGTGGCCCTGGCTCATGTTTTACTGTGATTTGAGAAGGAGATCAGCAGTGAGAGGTTATCCAGGGATTAGACTCCCCTCTTTAACACACTGACCATGAAGGATCCAAACTCTGCTTTAAAGCAGACCCCTCTCTAGGCAAATGACTAGCTACTGGCATCCTTAAGACTTCTTAGGGAATGATGTCGCTCTGCTTAGGCTACCCCAGTGCAGTGTTTTTGTGACCTGAAACATTGTAAACTTGTTCCTTATAACCAAGCAAAGAACCCAAGGTGGTTGTTCAAAATGCTGGCAGTAGTTGGGTATGGTGGCGAATGCCTGTAATCCCAGGGACTCAGGAGGCTAAGGCAGGAGGATCACAAGTTTAAGACCAGCCTTAGCAAATTAGTGAGGTCCTGAGCAACTCAGTGAGACTCTGACTCAAAAAATAAAAAGAGCTGGGAATGTGACTCAGTGGTAATGCCTCTGGGTTCAGTTCCCAGTACCAAAAAAAAAAAAAAAAAAAAAATCTGACACCAGTGATTCCTAGCATTTCAAGCAATAGCCTAGAGGAATTCGCTGACCCAATTTCTGATCTCCAGACTGGACTGTATGTCCTCCCTCCATCTCAAAATGCTGGCCACTTATTCCCGTCTAAGAAACCTCCAGGAGACAATATATATATGAAGTCTTTTAAAAAGTGCTTGCCTCTATGACAGAAATGCTCCTTCTTTAGATTTATATTTACATCAGTCACATGCATTTGCCAAGATTCATGGAATTGTGCACTTAAAGTTTTTGCATATCACTATACATATATTTTACCTCAACAATATGTAAAAAAAAAAAACAGTGTATGAGTACTTTCTTATTTTTTTTTACTCTAAGTAAATAAATATACACTAAAAAATGTATGCCTTTCGGCCCTAAGAATAGAAAAAAAAAATTCACATGGTGTTGACTCAGTATTTTTTATATTAGCTAAACATGTCTAGTTGTAGTAGATTGGCTAAACAATATATGCTGGGATTACAGACATATACCACTGCACCAAGCTCTATGATACCATTTTTAAAAAAAGAAAATAATACGTATATGTAGGGGGGAAGTGAGAAAATATATTTACCAAAATGTTATCAGTGATTATTATTTCTGGGTGATTAGATTATGGTAGAGTTTCCTCCCCTCTGATTTTTTCCCTAAGTTTTCTGCAGTCAACATGTATTACTTTTGTAGAAAGAAAACAACACAGTAAGAGCTTGTGATTGGTGTTCAGTGTGGGAGATTCTAAACCTTGGGAGTTTGGACTTAGCACCCTGATCCCCCCACATAGGTTTCTCCCCTGAGGACTGTGGAGGGTTGGAGCCCCCCGTAGGAGACCTTCCAGAACCTCTCCAGAAAAGGCAGCTCTGGATGCCTCCCTCTGTGATGTGGTGGCCATTCAACCACTTTTCAAACAGAGTCCTGGACAGTAGGAACCAGAGGGAGGGTTTTGGCCCCCCTTCTCAACTCCCCCATTAAGGAACAGAAATCTCTCCTTTCTACTATAATGACTCTATCCTGATCATTTCACCAAAGTTTAGCTTTTAAAAAACTGTGTCCAGGGGGAAATCCTTGAAATGAGTGCTCAGTAAACAGGCTGTTCCTGGAGGGACAGCAGGCCCAGGAAGGTGACACAGGACGGGGCAGGACTCTTTATTCTGGTGTAGCTAATCCCACTCTCTTGCAGAATACGGACGGAGCCTTGAAGATGACATTTGCTCTGACACATCCTTCATGTTCCAGCGAGTGCTGGTGTCTCTGTCAGCTGTAAGTCTCTGCCTCTGTCTCTGGGGCTTCATTGACACGCTCACTCTCCATCCCCTTTACCAGGCTTTCCCATCCTTTTGGCACCCCAAACATGGATATCCCTGTCATACTCTTGGGCCTCTCTGTTCTTTTATTTCTCTTCCAGAGACCCTGGCTAGTCCTGTAGGCCCTTTTGTTCTACTTTAACTCAATATTCAGAAGCCCCTAATCCATGCTGGTTACCCCTATCACTCAATGCATTAAGGGTCATAAAGATAATTGTGCTTTAAGAGTTTATTTATCATAAGGGAATATATTAGATATACAAGTTGCTATAAGGTAAGAAAAGATTAAATACCAAAGAAGAAGTAGATAGCGGGAGGAAGACTCAAGGAGACATTTCGGTTGCAGAAACAGAGAAAAACCTTCATGGCAGGGACGCTGGTGCAAAGATCTACAGGATCAGGGACTTCCAAGAGGCAGAGTGGTGGGTGGGTGCCTTCCAGGCAGGAAGAACAGCAAGAACAACAAAAACAAGTCAGGGAGGCAGGAAACACATGTGTGTTCAGGGATGGACTGGCTGAGTAGTCAGGCTGGTGATTCTGGAAGCTGGCTGGAAGGATGGACTGGGAGTCTACCTTGTGGGGAGTTTTTACTTTGGAGAGTAGTAGGGAGTATGTTTGGGAGAGGCAGCTGATGTGATGATGGGGTGGTGGGAGAGGGATGTGATTAGAACTGTGTTTTCAAGAAGAGGAATGTCATTGCAGCATGTAGGAGCAACAGGGGCAAAAAACTTGAGGCTGGGAGACCAGGTGGGAAATTACACCCATATTCCAGGTGAGACATAAAGCAGGACTGGGCTAGGGTGGGAGCATGGCCACCAGAAAAGAGAAGACGAAGTTCAAGGTACCTCACTGACCCCCAGCTTCATCCCCCCACCTCCCTCCTGAGTGTGAGGCTTGGGTTTCTCACTGCTTTTTAGGTGCTTCCTTTTGGACATTCCACCATCACCTCAAATTGCTCCTCAACTAAACCCAAGCCAGGCATGGTTGTGGATGCCTGTAATCCCAGTGGCTCAGGAGGCTGAGGCAGGAGCATCTCGAGTTCAAAGCCAACCTCAGCAATGTAGTGAGGCCCTAAGCAACTCAGTGAGACCCTGCCTCTAAATAAAATACAAAAAAGGGCTGGGGGTGTGGCTCAGTGGTTGAGTACCCCTGGGTTCAATCCCCAGTATCAAAAGAAAAACAAAAAACAAAAAACAAAAAAACAAAAAAAAAAACCTAATCCTGAAATCATTTCCCTCCCAACCAGCTCTTCCTCCTCACTTACCGATGTCTGTTCTGGCAACACCCTAAGCAGAACCTGGAGATCATCTCCACCTTCCATCCCACACTTATCTCTGATATGTGCTTCCTCAATACCTGCCTGTTTCTCTTATTTCCTTCCTATTTTTTCCTTTGCTCCCACCTTTGCCATTCAGATGAGCCATACTAGACCACAGAATATTGAGGAAGCCCAGCACTAAAATGGTCTAACAAACCTGAGGAGGGTAGCCCATTTTGTTGCCTTTGGCATTCTTCAGGGCCTCACCTCTGCCTCCCCTGAGCTGGGGTGATTGGTGTGAGTTTGTGTGAGCGATGTTTCCTGTACTCCTCAAATCCCACCACAGGTCCCAGTTTCTCTTGACTCTGTTCCAACCCATTTTTGACAGAAGTTTATCTGTATAGATTGATCAGTTAGGCAGCGAATCAGCTGGGAGGATAGATGCAGTGGGAGGAGCCAGTCATTCCCCCTCCCCTTCCATTGGTGCAGCATGGGGGCCACAGTGGGGCCCACACTCACTGGTAATGTTTTTGACACACAGATCAGAGCCATGGAAGCAGTGTAAGCATGTTCTGAGGACCTCTGTCCTGACTCCATAGGCCAGAAGTTGCAGCCCTGGTGGCATTATGGTTTCATTACTGGGTCCTTGGGTTCCTGGGCCTTCTTAGTTTTTCCAGAATCTTCATGAATCCTTTCTCATTCTCTTTGGTTTGTTTTTCTCATCCTCAGGGTGGCAGGGATGAGGGGAATTTCCTGGATGATGCTCTCATGAAACAGGATGCCCAGGTTGGTGGAACTGCAACTTCCTTCTTCCAGTTTTCGTCTCTTTGCCAGTAAGACAAGCCTGAATTGGTGGACAGCCTCTTCTGTTTCAGTGTACATTAGTCAAACGGGGGTACATTATGAAAAAAAGATGCCAAAGATGATCTTTAATAACACAGGTTTCGAGCAGGGGTACCTGGGATGTGGGGGTGGCACCGGACATCATTACACCTGAACTCCTGCATCCCAGACTTCTTGACTTTGGGGTCATTGTGTGTCAAACCCAGAGAATCACTGGGCATCTTCTGAATCACTTGGAGGTGAAGGGAACTGCCTTTGTTCACTCTGCATTTTTATTTCCCCAAAGAGGACATTCAGTAGAACCTGTGTAAAACAGTTTGGCTCAGCATATGTCCTGAGGGATAAAATTAATACCAAACCCTAAGAGGCAGATGGTTCCCTGGTACCAAGCACTGTGACCAGATGACACTAATAATAATAGCTCATAAAAGTGGGTCCTTACAGGTCCTTCCACTGCCCTAGAACTTTATATTAAGTATATCATCAAATCCTTGCAATGCCCTGGCAGTTGAGCCTTGCAATCCTCATTCTAAAGACAAGGAATTTGAAGCTCAGAGAAAAGTTCCTTGCTCAAGTTCATAGATAAAAAATGGAATAACTAGGATTTGCATTGAGATCCTGTACTCTTAACCAATACAACCACAGTGAGAAACTGGTTCCACTCCATGTGTGTGGTATGAACCACTACTGTTTATGCAGAAAAGAACCTGTTGCTTTCATTAGAAGGGAGGGGTTTTGTGTGTGTCTTGGGCTTCTCAGAGCATGGCTGCTGGGTTTCAAGAGGGGATACCCCAAGAGCAACTTTTCCCATAGAACCAGTGGAAGCTGCATTATTATTTGTACTTCAGCCTCAGAAATCACATTGACACTTCCACTGTACTTTATTAATTGAAGTACTGTATTATATTATGGTTTTCTAAGAAACAGAACTAATATGGTGTATAGATATGTATATGTGTGTGTATATATAGATAAAATTTAGGTTTACATACATATATATTCCTTAATTCACAAGGGGATTATGTCCCAGTGAACCTATTGCAAGTTGAAAATATTTTAAGTTGAAAATGCATTCAATACACCAAGTCTACCAAATACCCTAGCTTAGCAACACATTGCACTGAGGCATATTGGTTGTTTTTACTAGTACTTTTGTGATGGACAGGGAGAGCCACTACTCCAGCCACCCCACACTGCAAATGCATATGGCCCAGGAAAGGATCAAAATTCAAAGTATGGTTTCTACTGAACACGTATCACTTTTGCACCATTGTAAAGTTGTAAAATCATAAGGTCACCCATTGGAAGCCAGGGACCCTCTGTTGAGACAGTGTATGTGTGTTTTCCTCTCCAACCAACAAAATTAAACAGCCAGATCAGCTCTTCAAAGTTCTAGAAATATTTGCACATGTCCTGACATGTCTTCTTGGGTGTTTTAAATTTGTGCTTTGTTTGGCTTCAGGATCTGTATGAGGCTGGAGAGAAGAGATGGGGAACAGATGAGGTGAAATTTCTATCTGTTCTCTGTTCCCGGAATCGAAATCATCTCTTGCATGGTAAGCACTTATCTCACTTCCCAAAGAAACTCTGAAAGACGGTCAAAACTGTTTGGCCCTTAAATAATTGATAAACTTTTCCCCTTTGATGCAAAAACATGAGTGTACTGAACTGTCTCAGGTTCTTGCCTTGGAAATGTTATGAGTCCAATGACATGAATGAGGGCCAATTTCTGAAAAAATAATTATGAATAACTGATAGATATGCAATGTATTTATAGAAATTTGCCATTCCTATTTCTAGGAAAACAATCATCACAGTCAGTCCTTTCTCTAAAGCAGCCCCAAGACTTTCATATTCATTGAGTTATATAAGAAAATAATCTTCATACATCAGGAAGAAATAAAATAGAAATGTTCACTGATATTTATTCCTGTTTAACATCCACACTGAATACCTAATAGAAGTGATTTCTCCAAGGGTTATGTCGCATAAGATGAATAGTGGATAATTTCAAATTTTATTCCCTATGTGTAATGTTTCTAATTTGTTTTTGATAATTCTAAACTTCATAATGAGCTTTTAATGTCTGTAGGGGAAAGATTATAAAACTGTAGAATATTTGTTGTCAGGCTTTTATATCCTTCTTGTAAACAGAAATAAGAATTTAATAGGATATTTCGTCTTTTATGTAAACTTTTTGAGTCTCTACATACATCATAATTTTATAAATCCACCACACCCTTATCACACATACAGATTTACAAAACTTGTGGGATTTGAGAGGAATGAGTTTGCTAAGTTGAAAACAGAGTAATTGAAAAGTGCAACCCATTTTGAAGTTGTAATTATTTCAGCTATTCCTCAGTGACAAAAAAGAAGCAATTACTTCTCTTAATAAATATCATGGGCTACCAAGAGACCCACCAACTTGTGGCTCACCTACTGTATCATGGCCTTCTGTGGTCTGACTGCAAATAACCCAAATCTCCCCCTGGTGGTATTTCTCCAGAACTGCAGGTTCCTCTAAAGTTGATGTAGTGCGTTTGTAAGAATTTTCCCTTCTAGGCACAAGTCAATAGCTGGACAGTTATAAAACATCTGCTTCTAAGTCACTAAGAGAAAATGCTTTAATCACTATTTGGCTAAAGAAAGCATCAGAAATTGCTTAGCAACCAACAATAATGGCAAGCATAGCTAAGGTTTGGGTAATGATTTCCTGTTTTCTAGGTGCAGTGCTAGCATATTATAAACCTTGTTTCTTGCAACATTCTGGTGGAGTGATCATTATTTCCCCTGATTTACAGTAGAGAAAACTGAGGCTTAGAAAGTGTGTCAGTTAGGGCTGGGTGCAGTGGCACACGCCTGTAATCCCAGCGGCTTGGGAAGCTGAGGCAAGATGACTGGGAGCAACTCAGTGAGACCCTGTCTCCACAGAAAATACAAACAAATTAAAATAAAAAATAAAAATAAGGGTTTGGGGATGTGGCTCAGTGGTTGAGTGCCCCTGAGTTTAATCCTCAGTACCACCCCCAAAAAGAAAGTGTATCAATTAGATTATTTGATTCCAAGCAACATATACTGACTCCAACTTGAAAAGAGGAAAAAATATGGACTGGGGCCAGATGGAAAATAGAAAATAATACAGGTGGTTCACAAAATTGAAGGACGAGTTGAACAACTTCATGAAGAACAGCAATTAAGGCAGTTCTAGGAATCTCCCTAGAAGTGAGTCACAGATTTTATTTTTAAGGCACAACTTGCCAACATCTGGTCTCCATTAAAAATGCTGATTTTTGAACCCCTACTCAGATTGTATGAATTTCAATCTCTGAGAGTGACACCCAAAAGTTTGACAGGTTTGAAAGTGATTCTTATGTTCTTTGAGTGTAAAGATGACTTAGTGCTTTTGGCCTAGGCTCAATTAAAAAATTCCCAGGAGGGCAAGTCTGATGGAGCCCAACTGGGTGAACTGCTCCCTTGTTTGGTTTTAGTTGTTATGGTGTATGTTGGGTATGGGTGCCCTTTGATTGACAGTCCATGAGAATCATATCCATAGGGGGAAGACAGCAAGCCAAAGAAGGTGATGTTAAGGAGATAAATAAAATAGATATCCACTCTAAGAAGCCTCCAGAAGAAGACAGCAGGAGAGAAAGACATGTTTATCACATTCAAAAGTACTTGGCATAAAAGAAAAAAAAAGCTTTAATTATGCTAAGATCTATTAAAAGATGCAACCGGCTGTTATCAACTGTGACTCAGTTTTGAAGAGGCTGAAGTGCTCTAGTTTTGATGAGCCAGAAGGAAGATGAACACACAGGTGACTGCCAAAGTCAAAATTACAAAGAGGCACATTCTGCATATTTAGGAAACAATGAGGAAAGAAAGCAAATGTCTCCAGAGGTTGTCTCTGTTTTATGTGCAAGGAAACAGGGTCCCAGACAAGGGAAGGGACTTGCCTGATGTCCTCCAAGAATCATAGTGCTCTTTCCTCCTTGCCTTCGGCCCATTCCACTGGGCCATATCCCTCCTGAGTTCTCACCCACACTGTTAATTAGCTTCCTCTTGAAATATGCCAAAGACTAAATAGTGTAAACTAGTTAAAAGATAACTTCCTCTCTTCACAAGATTTGGTTTCCTGTATTCTTTTTAATTGTTGATAATGTCATTGTCTTGTTGCTTGTAGTGTTTGATGAATACAAAAGGATATCACAGAAGGATATTGAACAGAGTATTAAATCTGAGACATCTGGTAATTTTGAAGATGCTCTGCTGGCTATAGGTAAGCTGGTAGGAGTGGGAAGCAGAGAACAAATGTCTATAGACTTTCCTTCTTGTTACCAGTTTCTCATCATGGGGATATAGAATTTTGTTTTTCAGAGATTAAAGTTGTTTAAATCAATCATGGTGTGTTCCAGAACTTTAGACATGAAATATTATATACAACCTGATTGACTGTTGTTCTATGTGGTTTATATTTTTGATATCTTTGTGCTTTTATAACTCATTATGTGAAGGATAATTCTATACTAGCTGCATCTTGCATGTCTGTGAATGACTGGAACTATTGTAAAACTCTTAATCATTTTGAAATTGTCACATAAAGATCTGAATCATTTTGAAACTACATGTGACCCTTTGCTTTCATGACCTTTACTAATTACTTCTCCAGGACCTTTATGAAAAATTGAGAATGCTTGCCATCCCAGGAAATGCCTAGAGTGTAGCCTATGTTCATGAAACATTGTTAGGCTAAAAAATTTCTCAAACAAAATAATCAAGAGATGTTTCTTGATACTTTGTAGAAACTGAGGGAACAACTGCCAATTTCTTTATGTTGAATCTTTTCATTTCTTTTTGTTTTTCTCTTGACAGTAAAATGCATGAGGAACAAACCTGCATATTTTGCTGAAAGGCTTTATAAATCTATGAAGGTAAGTGGCCTTCTCTTTAGCATCTGAATGATTCTGGCATATCTTGTACCTTCTTAGGTATACTTATAGTCCCCCAAATTTCAGCCTGAAATATCCAATTCAATTTGTATATACTTCGCCGAATGATGTTACTAATAATACTAAGTGATATTTATTGAATACTTATGATGTGTGGATCACTGTCATTCCCTAGCCCACTCCACCGTGAGGTCCTGGTGATGAACCCAGGATCTTGTGCTCCAATAGGATGTGGTAGGCAAGAGTTCCACCACTAAGCCACACTCCCAGCCCTGAGTCACTGTTCTTTTTTTATATGCTTATGTTAGTACATTATAGTTATACATAATGGTTGTGTTCATTTTGACATAATCATACATGTATGAAATTTAATTTGTTCCATTTCAGTCCCTGATGCCTCCTCTTTCCCTCACCCTTTCCTCCCCCATTCCTCTTTCTCTACTGGTCTTCCTTCTATTTATTTCGAATCACAATTCTTAATACTTTATATGTATAGATTTATTTTATCTCCACAACTTTATGGGGCAGGTACTATTATTATAACCCCCATTTTACAGATGAAGAAACTGAGGCATAGAAAGGATATGGAGCAAGAATGCAAACTCTGGCAGTCTAACTCCCAGAGCCCATGCTCTTAACCCACAGATGCACCCGTGCTGGGGTCCATGAAGGTGCAAGAGAGATCAAAATATAGCCCTTGCTCTCAAAGAACATGTAGCCTTGTAGGAAGGCATGTGCAAAACATCAATAATATAGAATGTAAGACAGCAATTGAGGATTCAAATATTATAGGAATATACAGCAAAGGGTGTTTTTTTTTTCAATATTTGTTTTTAGGGGGCAGGGGAGTATCCAAAAAGAATATATAAATAAATTGGGGACTGGGGTAGAGCTCAGTGGTAGAGCATGTGACACAAGGTTCTCCTGCATTCAATACCCAGTACCAAAAAAAAAAAAAAAGTAAAAAGAAAAAGAAAAAAAAGGTGGTATATTTGAGAAGGACCTTCAGGGAAGTTTACACGAGAGAAAGAAGAGTCCGGTAGGTAAAGCAGACAGGCTGAGGCAGGACAGCGCAGCATATGTCTCTAGAGGGCAAAGCAGTATCTTTGGGTCTGAATATAAAGTGTTGGTAAAGTAAGTTGGGGGGCCCTTGAATTCCATGGCAAAGGAAGGAGGATATTCTTCAGGCCCCCAAGCCTGTGAAGCAAGGACACCACCAGTGGAGTCATCCATCCGTCACCTCGCCTGGCTAGACTGGAGAAGAGCACTCTGAAAACCAGCTGGCCTTTCCGACTCAGGGATCCGATTCCTTCCTCAGGGCTTGGGCACCGATGATGACACCCTCATCAGAGTGATGGTTTCTCGCGCAGAGATTGACATGCTGGACATCCGGGCAAATTTCAAGAGGCTCTATGGAAAGTCTCTGTACTCTTTTATCAAGGTGGGTCACAGCGGCCTTGCTTTGGCCCAGGGGAAAGTACCAAAGACAGGCTGGGGCTCTGACCTCAGCACTTAAAATTCCTGGTCCCCTTTTTTCGGCATGTGTCATTCCCTCTACAAATGGTCCTCCACATCGGATATTTCCAGTCTCTCTTCTTTCACACACATCTTTAAACCTTTGCCAGATTATAAGCTGGTAATGTTTGCCTTCTAAATCAGTAATGAGTTCACACTGACCCCAGAGAAAAGCAGCTTACATTTTATTGAATACCTTTAAGAGCACAACTTCCATGTCTTTCTAATAAATGTTAAGAGAAGCAAGTGAATCCAGAATTCTGTGCAAGGTCAGCTGAAGTCTGCTGGAAATATGGGGAAACATGAGAGTTCCTGGATTACTATTCTCTACCTGGTACCAGACATCTAGGAGTCCTAAGATGACATGGGAGTAATGAGAAATGATTCACATCCCTCAAAACCCCTCATTAGTGGGTTTTGCTTCTCAAGGAAGCCTGAAGAATCTTGTAAACACAAAGATGAGATCAATTTTCCTAGAATCTGGGGTTGCACAGCAAACTTCACATCAGGATTTGATCTGTGAATTAAATATTCTGAAAAGTAAAGATGTCTTGCCCACTGGATAACAGTTGTCAAAAGAAGCAGAGTACCATAATATATGTAAATAATAGAACAAATGACCATAGATAAAATGTAAGCTATTATAATAAAAATAAACTCTGAGGTTAAGTAAAACAAACTCCAACTTCATGTTGCTTATAAGAACAACTAAAATACAGGGATATGTAAAAAATGTATGGAACATGGCCAGGGAAAAGAATATTTAACAAATACAAAAAAGAAAGCAGGTTCACACTATTATCAAAGAGAATAGTTGATATTATTAAATTTGGAACTCTATAGGCAGAGATTGCATCTGTTTTAATGTCTACGAAGGACAAACATAAATTTATCTGTTGGGTTGGGGATGTAGTTCAATGCAGGGTTCAGTCCCCAGCAACCCTTCCCCACCAAATGCAGGATACAGAATACTACAGTCCCATCACAAAGGTATCTATATGCATAGAAAAAAGAAAGGAAGGATATTCACACACCAAAATGTTAACATTAGTAATCTATAGATGGTGGAACTGTGGGTGATTTTGATGTTCTTCTTCTATGTCTTTATTTTCCACAGTGAACAATTATTGTTCTTATAATTAAAAAAATCTTTAAGAGCTGAGAAAAATCCATCCAAGCTTGAAGTTAACTTAGATGACCATGAACTGCATATTCTATTTAAAAACCCACTTATCTGACTATAACTTTGTTTCCCTTGCCCCCAGGGTGACACATCTGGAGACTACAGGAAGGTACTGCTCATTCTCTGTGGAGGAGATGATTAAAATAAAATCCCAGGAGGATTTTCTTCTCAACACTGAATTTTTTTAAGTTCATTTTTCTACACTGCTATTAGCATTATCTCAGAATGCTTATTTCCAATTAAAACGCCTACAGTTGCCTCCTAAGATATAGACTGTCTGTATTATTATCATCTATAATTAGTCATTATGATGCTTTAAAGCTGTACTTGTAGTTCAAAGCTTATAAGTCCTAAATGGAGATTTAAAATTAGAAATTAAAATGTACTCTGTGTTTCTGACAGATTTATGTTTCACAGAAATTGAATAAATTAAATTATTTCATATTTTCTTTTCAGTAAAAACTTTTAAAATGCCACTGGAAGACCATTCTAAAATCACTTTCTTCCTTAATCCTACTTTTAGAACGAATGGTGATTTCTTCATTTGAAATTGTGAGCATCCAGATAGTAAAAACACCTATCTGGTTTTCTATTTTGTGTAGTCATTGAAGGAAAGCATCCACAAATCTCCTTTTTCAGGTTTTGTCTGTAGCATTAGTTGCTCTTTACTGTTTGTCATAGGGGACTTCCTTCATATCATGATGAGATCACTTTTCAAGGTTGAAGTGCACCAAATCACCAACTCATTTAAACAAACTAAATTTCAAGTGTGGTTATTCAGATCTTATATGTCTAGTTACCAAACATAAATGGTGAACATTCCACAATATTATGGTTAAGGCCTTAATCTAGCTTAAAAGCAAGCTTCAAATGAGGTAATTCTGGTAACTGTGTAATGCTTTGAATTTCGTTTGACTTAAAAAAATCTTTTTGTGTTAAAAATAAATTTTTAAATCTTTTTTGATTTTGTTAATTCATAGTAATTTATACTTACATTGTACTTTTTCAGTCCTACAATCATTCTGAAAGTGTACTTGGACTTAACTAAAAAGTTCAGTTTGTATACAACATGGAAAGATAATTTTAATAAAAAATGATGACTTTAAAATGAGGTATATTCTTTCTCTACTTAACTTTTCTACTTCTGAGATTTGTCATGCTGGACCATGAAAGGAATTATTTTTGAAGGAATTGTGATACTTAGTTCCTATTAGGGATTATAACCTAGGGAAAATTAATAACATATTTAATCTTATGTTTGCCTACTGCTATAAAACTAATGTTTACATATGCCAAACACTACCAAATATTATTAAACTTACCAACTTATTCTCTGGCAATGAGCATGTTCTTGTTCTACTAAGTAGAACATTTATATTAAATGTTATATTGGATGGACTGGAGATGTAGATCAGTGGTACAGGGCTTGCTTACCATATGTGAATCCCTGGATTCAATCCCCAGTCCAACCAAAATAAAAATCCTTGGCCAGGTACGGTGGCACTTACCTGTAATCCCAGCACTTGGGAGGCTGAGACAGGAGGATTGTGAGTTCAAAGCCAGTCTTGGCAACTTAGTGAGGCCCTAAGCAACTCAGTGAGACCCTGTCTCTAAATAAAATAGAAAAAAGAGCTCACTGGTTAAGACCCCTGGGTTCAATACCTGGTACCAAAAAAAGAAAAAAAGAAAACTCCTTAACTTAAATGTTATGTTAGGACTATGGGTGTAGCTCAGTTGTTTAGCATGTGCCAGACTCTGGGTTCAATCCCTAGCAACAACAAAAAGATTACAGATGTATGAGGAACATTTATATTCTTACTATAATAAGAATATATGCCTTCTTTTTCCATTCTATGTATTGATTGAATTTGGGTGAAATATTAAGGATTTGCTTTTCATTTTAGTGCTACGTGTCTCTTATAAGTGCTAGGGCTATTGTTGAAAGCTACTTATGTGAGTACTTAATCATTCCAGTTAACTGTAGGAAATAATACTGCCACGTCAATACCTACCTAGAAGACAATGGAATTTCCACATCAACCTTATTTCACTTTGGAAGCATTGTGAGGTTTTTTGTTGTTTGTTTTGGTAGAAGTTTTGTCCTTAAATGATACATGGCTTAGTCAGATCTTTTTTAAAATTGCATTTATTAACCAGAAGCTTTCTAGAAGGCAGGATAAAGTCATCCTGAAGGAATGGTTGTTATATTGAAGAAGCATGACTTAGAGCTATAATTATGAAGCAAACTTGTTTCTCTTTCCTGCTTGTGCATTTTCATTTATTCAATGGGCCTAGCTCTTCTCCTCTCTCTAGATGTCAGTTCAGACAAAGATAGGGTCATGACTTTTCTGCTCATTCTAAATTTAGATTTTAAAAATCCAACTATGTGGTCCCTTAAGGTAGCAAAAAGTATCATTTCAATAATTAATATAGCCAGTCAAAATTCCAAACTTGATTTACAGTTGTGCCTTCTTCCCTCATTCAGTTCTAGCCTAGTGAGAGGCCAGCTTTTGGGGGAAGGGGAGATGGTAGACTTCTTTTTACACCAAGGCTTCCTTCCCTTCTTCCCCTTTCCCACCAACCTACCTTTCCTGGCTTGTAGCAACAGGGAGGAGAGTAACTGGAGCAAGAAAGTAAGAAGTTACTTACCTGGCCATTGTTGCTAGGGTAGAAGAGGATCAGTCCTGTGTAATCTTGGCAGATGTTCAAAGCCGATTCTTGTGAGCTCTCTCATGGGTTTTGTCAACCCTATCATCTGGAACCACCCTGAGGTTCCTCTAGCAAGGTAAATGTAGTTCTTTTTCAGTTCCTCTAAATTTGGGTTGACTTTTAGGTTCTTTGTGATGAAGTTAATTCGCCTTTGCATCCAGGTCTCTTGGACAGTATCTCAGATGACTCCATGTTGACTGTCTCATGATGGCCCACATCTCCATGGGAAACACATGCACGTCCTTTATGCTAACATATTCTGTGCATGCAAGCTGGTACTATTGTAGCCATCATGCTCTGCCTCCCATTTCCACCCCAAGCTGCCTCATTTAGGCTCTCTTCAGTTCAGATTTCTCAGGAATGAATCAGATACTAGTCCACTGGGACCCCCAAACTACACATGCTGCCAATGGGAGTATAAATTGGTGCATTGATGCAATCAGTTGAGAGCAATTTGGTGATAGTTGGTAAAGTTGAAGACTTCCCAGCAAATCCCCTGTTGGGAGATCTGCTTGCTGAATCTCTTGCACATAATGTTCATTTCTGCTCTGTAAGAGAATAAGAAATAATCCAACTTCCTCAGCAAGGGGAGCTGAAGAGATAACTCCTCTTGGAGAGCGCTCACCTAGCACGCTCCTTGGATCCTCAGTAAGGGAGAGGATAAACAAATCGTGGGCCAGTCTTACAGTGATCAGAGAAAATGATCTAAAGATTTAATCAGAAGTATAACTTTGAGAGAGGAGAAAGGTGCAGAATGATAGATATTATATGACTTCCTTTAATTATATGTCTAACTGCAAAATACATTGTTTATGGTATGCATACAAGGATACACATGGGAATAATGATATACATCATTCTCAGGACAGTGATCACCACTGGGAAAGGAGATGGGGATGGAAAGTGGGTACACAGGAACTTCACATTTTTATTGTCCTATTTAAAAAGAATGAATCATCAATTATATATCAATAAAGCTGGGTGGGGAGGGTTAGAATGAATCAAACCAAGTACCATAAAATTTCAAGTGGGTGGATCCACAGGTGTTTACGTTACTGTATTAGATTTTATTGTAAACATTTTACTTAAAATGTAGCAGAAGTTGTCAGGTACGATGGCCCACACCTGTACTCCCAGTGACTTGGGAGGTCGAGGCAGAAGAATTACAAGTTTGAGGCCAGCCTGGGCAACTTAAGAGAGTGGAGCTATTTGCTAAGTAAAAAGGGCTGGGGATATATCCCAGTGGCAAAGCACCTCTGGATTCAGCCCCCAATACCAAAGGGGCAAAGGTTTGGGTGGCAGAAGAGAGTCGGGAACCAAAAGCTACCTGTACAGAGCCCATTGCAAACTGCTAAACCAAGCAGACACCTGATAATTTTGCTAGGGACTCCTGAAGGTATTTCGAATCCCCACAGTTCGGGTTTCAGACTTCCCACTGGTGCTGAGAGGAAACAAAGAACGCAAAGGGCTGGGAATGTAGCTCAATGGTAGAGTGCTTGCATAGCGCGTTTGAGGCCCTGGATTCAAGGGGCGAGGGGGAGGAGGGTGCAGGAAATGTTTGCCATAACCCAATGGATTCCCTTCATGTCTTAAGGAGACCAGGGCTGAAGGAACTCGGGAGATCCACGAAGCTCCTGTTTCTAAATGCTCTTCTCACTGGAAGTCATGCCCCAAACCTGCAAGGTCGAAGCCCAGAACTGGGAGCTCCTCCGAGGAGCCTAAAGGAAGGTGGGTGTTCCTACTCCTTGCCTAGCACAAGGCCCAGTATCTGGAGCGCAAAGAACCTCTGTATAAAGAATAAATGATCTTGATACAAAGTCTTGCCCAACAAAAGGTGTGTGAACTACCCGAACTAGAGCAGACCCTAAAGTGCAGATTAGCAAGAGCAGTAGGTCAACCACAGGCCAGCAAGCCCTGCTCCGGCATCCGCGCGCCCCGCACTACGCAAGCTCCCGCTGCCGCGCACTCGCGGTTCCCCGCCCCTTCCGGAGGCTCGCCGCGCGCATGCGCCTAACGGCCCGCGCTTTGTTGCGAAAGCCGGAGGCGGGGGAGGGGGCGAGGTTCTGCGGTCCTGGCGCGCGGCGCGGCTGGACGCGGCGGGCGGGGCGGAGGATGGAGGCGGTAGCGTCCGCTTCAACGGTTGGGGCTGCGCGTGAGAAGGTGGCTGTGTAGGCACCTGGGCTGGGAGGAGGCCGGCGGCGGCGGCCAGGCCATGGCGGGAGACCCTCTTCTCTGGGTGTCCTGAAGCGTGCTCCCTGAAAGACCAGGGAGCTCTGTCTCATGGGCTCGCTGAGCAGCCGAGTGCTGCGCCACCCTGGGCGAGCCCGAGCTCAACAGGAGCCGGGTCCCGGCGTCGGGGGCTCTGCCCGGAGGCCCGAGACTGGCGGCGACGCGGCTGGTCACAGCTTCTGTTACTGCCCGGGTAGCCGCAAGCGCAAGCGGAGTAGCGGGGCCTTCTGCTACTGTCACCCCGACTCCGAGACAGACGAGGATGAGGATGAAGGCGACGAGCAGCACCGGCTCCTCAACACCCTCGAAGGTAGGTGAAGGGGTGCTTCCCAGCTGACCCACACCCGCAACCTGCACCTGTTGGACCTGGGGTCGAGCCGGCGCCGGGTGCCCTGGCTGGGTGCGGCGTCTCCCCGCCAGTCAAGAGTGGACGTGCCCTTGACCGAGTAAATGAACGAGCCCTGCTGCAGGGCAGATCCGGGAGACGCCTGGTATTCTGCCTTGTAAACCACTGGCGCTGCCGGGTGTTGTTTTAGCCTCGAGATGAGACTGAGAAACGCCCACCAGCGCTTGCTCTCTTCCAGCCCTGGAGACGCCGGCCGGCCTTCCGTAGTACACCTTTGCCCTCTCCGGGTGCTGACCGCAGAAGTTGTTTTGCATCCGGTTGCCAAAAGAGTATAGAGGCGCAAATTTGGCGCCCAAGATATGCACATTTATTGTCGCCACTCAGTGAAGGGGAAATAAGTGCACCCAGGTGAAGTTTATCAGCAGTGTGCATTTATTCCTGATTAGGGACAAAGTCTTTCAAATCTATAGTAGTCGAAATCGTGGACCGCGGATCTGTCAGTCTGTGTGCTGCAGCGAGCGTGCTTACCCTTTCTTGGATAAGTTGGAAAACAAATATTTACTTGTGAACTGGAATGTAGTTTTTAAGTTGAATATATCTTCACATAACAACCTTTAAGGTCATTGGCGGAGTCAATAGATGTATTTTTTTAAATGAAACTTTAAAAATGTTTAAAGTTTTTGCTACACAAGTGTTACATATTTATTGTAAAAAAGTATCATGGGGCTAGTGTAACAGATCAGTGATAGAGACAGCCCTTACGTATTATGGGTAAAAACTGTTAACAGTTCAATTTATAAAATCTTTCATACGGTTTTATGTTAGTTTGTATTTATATACAAAAAAAAAATCCACCCTACTGTGAATACCTTTTGGTAACTCCCCCATATTTTTTTTTATTTTTCATTATAATTATGCATAATTGTGGAATTTGTTGTTACAAATTGGTACAGGCACATATTTTAGTCAGTATTGTTTCCCAGTATTTTCCTTTTCCTCCTCCCCTCCCTCAGTAATCTTTAAAAAAAAAACTTTTTTTTTTTTGTTTTGTTTTGTTTTTGGTTGTAGATGGACACAACACCTTTATTTTTATGTGGTGCTCATGCGCTAGGCAAGCACTCCTCCACTGAGCTACAACCCCAGCTCCCTCAGTAACCTTTTTAAAGAGACACTGTAGCACAGTTTTTGTTTTTGTTTTTGGTACTGGGGATTGAATCCAGGGGTGCTCAACCACTGAGCCACATCCCCAAACCTTTTTTATTTTTTGTTTTGAGACAGAGTCTCACTGAGTTGCTTTGGGCCTCATTGAGTTGCTGAGGCTGACTCTGAACTTGTGATCCTCCTGCCTCAGCCTCCCTTAGCCATAGCAATTACAGGTGTGTGCCACTTGCACCCAACTATAACAGTTTTAAGCACTAAGAGTAAGTTCATGTCTGTATTCTGTGCTTAATTTCATATGTAAAATATTGATATTAATACCACTTTATAGTTAAACAGATTTGAGAATGAACATACTGCACAGTGCCTGGCATATACCCACTCAGAAAATGTTATGTTTCCTTGATTAATTGACCCTTTTATCATTATACAATATTCATTTCTCTTTGTCCCTGGCAATATAGCCACTACCACTTTATTTTCTTTAATTTTTTTTTTCTCTTTCCACTTTTTTATTGGTGCATTATAGTCACATATAATGATGAGATTTGTTGTTACATAGTCATATATGTACAATATAACAATATAATTTGGCCAATATCACTCCCCAGCACTTCCCCCCTCCATACCTCCCTCCTCCCGGTCCCTTTTCTCTACTGATCTCTCTTTGATTTCATGAGATACCTGCCCCATCACATCTCTTTTCCTTTTCCTCTCAACCTTCACATATGAGAGATAACATGACCCTTGACTTTCTAAGTTTGACTTAATGGTCTCTGGTTCTATCCATTTTCCTGCAAATGACATGATTTCATGAATAAAACTCCATTGTGTATATGTACCACATTTTCTTTATCCATTCATCTGGTGATGGAAGCATAGGCTGGTCCCGTAGTTTGACTATTGTGAATTGGTGCTGCTGTGAACACAGGTATGCTATTATCACTGTAGTTCGATGACTTTAATTCCTTAGGATACATACCAAGGAGTGGCATAGCTGGGCATATAGTGGTTTTGTACCTAGTCTTTTGAGGAACCTCCATACTGATTTCCACAGTGGTTGTTCTAATTTACACTTAGTAAATTACACCTGCCAAGGGTGTAAAAGTGTTCCTTTTTCTCCACATCTTCTCCAGCATTTATTATTGTTTGTATTCTTGATGACTGCCATTCTGACTAGTGTGAGATAAAATCTCAGTGTAGTTTTGATTTGTATTTCCCTAATTGCTAATGATGTTTTTCATATATTTTTTCATATATATGTTGGCCACTTGTATTTCTTCTTTTATTCTGTTTAATTCATTTGCCTATTTATTAATTGGTTTATTTGACCACTTTAATAATTGTTTGGTGTATCTTTTTTATTCTTTCACTTTTTACCTGTCTTTATATTAAAGTAGATAACATGGAGAAAGCATTTAGTTGAGTTTTGCCTTTTTTTTAAAAAATCCAATAGAGCAATCTCTGTCTTTTGATGAGTATTTAGACCACATATATCTAATGCAATTATTGAAATATGTGTCAGAGCCATTATGAAAAAAAAATCACACAGTAATTCAGACAGGGACAATTAATATAAACATTAACCAGGAATAGAGAATTAACTACTAAGGACAAACATTAAGGTAAAGAGATCTCTTAAAAATACAAGAATAGAAAATATAGGGAATAGTCACTTCTTAAGACTGAGGCAGAATATCCAGGAAGGAACAAATTTGAAATAGGTCCCTCCCTTCCCAAGCTAAAATTCATGTTTTGGAGGAAAATGTGTTCATAAGTTCGTGGATGGGAAAAAGTTTGTGAAGGTGTGACAGGCTGGGACTAAGACAGCAGAAACTTTGCACTGGAGTGCCCACAAAATTGCTGGACCAAAGCTGAAGATTTTTGCCATCTAGACCATTAAGGAAAAACTTGCCAATCCTTGGACTACATGGGCAGACTAGAATGGAAAGTCTTTTAAAACCTTTATCAGAAAATGCTTATCAGAATGTATATTTTTGTGAAAATGCCTAGTTTATTCAGCCCTGCATAGTGGAAGGGTGTAAGAAAATATTAAGACCTATAATTTTATGTGTTGGCACTGATATACTTCTCGAAGTTGTTTATTGTGCTTTCCTACCTCAGCAAACTACCTCAGAAGAAATTTTATCTTCTAGGCCTACTTTCCACCTCACACCTTTTGTTAAGTACTTGTCTTACTTTTTCATTAACAGGACTATTAAAATTCACACTGTTCTCCAAACAGTGTTTTGTCCATAGTTTGTGTCTAAAATTGACATCTAGTAAACAGTATTTATTGTTATAACTATATAAAGATTGCTGCAGAGCAAGTAGTGTGTTAGGATTATAAATCATACTTGGTGAGTCCATGTCAGAACCCCTTGTATATTCAAAGGGAAAAATTTTCAAACCTCTTGGTTGTGTTAAAGTTGGGCTGTTTTTGTTCATATCTTATTTGGATAGTGCCTTTTTGGATTGCTTTTTTATTTTCTCAGAGATTGACTGCCTTGTTGACAAAAGAATGATATCTTCAGATTTTTCTACCTTCTGAAACACCAGTTGCATGGAATCCATCTCCTCTAAATCCTAGACCTCCCTCCAGGGTTCCTCCATACTCCTTTTCCAATCTGGATTTGTCTGCTCCTATTCTGGGACTTATTTCACCCCATCTCTAGGATTGGATCCACTGTTTTCTGTGGTGTGTATTTTTTTTTTTCATTTAGTGAACTAAATTTTCCAAGTATTTTTCTCAGGAAAGAGCACAAAATGGGATAATTTATGCATATCTAAATATAAATTTTACCTCTCTCCCTTTATTCATAGTTGTGTCTGAAACTCTGTAGTAACTAAATATCTTTGTTCATATTATTTCATCGTCTTCTGTCTAAAGCATGGTTGGAAACATTTGATCCTGATCTAATTTTCTTTTCTTTTTAGGTGACTTTTCTCTATGACACATTTGGATTTTTTCCTCTGGTGTTTTTAAATTTAACTAGGATGGACCTAAGTGTGGGTCTTTTGATGACCTTGATAATTGGTGGAGCCTTACAATCTAGAGATTCATAATGATAGTCTTTAAGAACTCTTTGTTGTTCTGAGTAATTCTTTTTTATAGCATCTTGTTATAAGTGTAATAATCTGAGATTTCTGGGTATATGAATGAGAGGGTTTTGAAATTCTCTTTTCCTGAATCATATTTCTTCTGGGGTCATTCTCTTTCTTTTATTGGATGATCCTTGGTTATCCTCTTATGTTTAAGCATGAGTTGCTGCTTTGTATGTGTACATGTGTTTTAATGAGCAAATAGTTGTATTTCCATAAATCTCTTCTTTGAGTAGGAAGACTGGCTGAATTGGATATAGGTAGGGTTTTCTTTGTTTTAGAGTAGAGATTCCCAAACGTTCTGGGTTCACAGTGCCCTTAGTGTCACAGTTATTTTTTATTGAACCCCGTGGTGTAGAAGAAATAACTCATGGTTAAGTCCAAACAACTTAATAGTGGTAGATTACATATTGTCTGAAAGATATGTTTCCTTCAAATTTAAAACATACTACACTGCCTTTCTAGTTTGCTGTGTTGTTCCAAGTATTTTGGCACACAGTTAGGGAACCATGACTGAGGATGAATGGGTTGGGAACTGATAGGCTACAGATTCTTCAAATTCCAAAATAAGAATTACTATGTCTGGATCATCAATACTTACACTAAAGCCTTAGGTCTTCTGGTAGATTGTTCTGTTTCTTTCTAGAAAAACCTTGAAGTCTTTTGTCTGGGTGTCTCGGGTTCATAGAGTGAGGGAGGCCACTAAGGGGAACAAATTTTCCTACTTCCTACCTTCCACTAGCCCCACGGTATTCTGAAGGACAAAGAATCTGTAACCTCCATCTGAGTCCTTTATAACATATTTTTGTGCTGTGGCTTTCACTGCTTTTTCATTCCAGTTTATTTTCTGATTTTCAGATTTCTAAGATGTCTTATGAGATGATGAGCCAACTGTCATATTTTTGCTATTGTGAACTTAGTCCTTTTTATGCTTTTGTTCTTTAATGTGATTTGGGAGGGATAGAAATCAAACATGTACTCATTGTGCTAGCAGGAACCGGAAACTGCATTGTCTCCTTTATTTCCTCACAATAACTCAATGAAGTAGATACTATTCATATAATCTTTTACTGAGCTCTAGGAGACCTGGGGCCGCAACCCAACTCTATCTACACAAAAAGTATGTGCTTTTTTTAGGGGGGGGGGGCTTGCTGTGTTGCCCAGGTTTGGCTTTAAACTTTTGGCTCAAGTTACCCTCCTGCCTCAGACTCCAGAGTAGCTGAGTCTACAGGAACATGCCTCATGCCCAACTTACTATAATATTTTTAATATCTATTGGGAAGAGGTATTAAATACATTGGTTCAAGATACCATCAGAAACAATGACTTTTTTTTTTTTTTTTTTTTTTTTGCAGTCCTGGGGATTGAACCCAGGACCTTGTGCTTACAAGGCAAGCACTCTACCAACTGAGCTATATTGCCAACCAAATGACTTCATTTTTAAGAAGAGATTTAAAAATTTATACTACTAGGAAAGCTGTCAGAATTGATCAAAAATTTTTAAAGACTAATCAGCTTCTGCCTATGCTTTCCTTATTTACCAGATCATCTTGCTTAATGATTTCCAAACTTTTAAGTCAATTTTTCATATAAGTTAAATCTATGCAGAATCCAATGTATTTATAGATGGTGGAGGATGGTGATGCTCTGGGTAAAAGTTAGGTCCAGAGTTCAGTTTCCCTCTCTTGGTTGACTCCTAAAATGCTTCTTTCTTGAGCAAACTTGAAAACCTTAAGGTTGCAGACCTTGCCCAAACTGGGTGGGAGTTAATTAGTTTAAAACTAGTCGTAATTAGTCCAGTTTGGTATCCAGTAAGGTTAGATGTAAATTATTTTATGAATTACTTGGGTAGGGGAATCTCACTCTTGTTCTTCATTTTTAGGTGCACAGCAGATTATTGCATTTATATTGAGATTCTCTGTAACGATGCTGGTTTCTAAATAAGGAAATAGCAGAAACTACCCTGCTGACTTATCTTCTTAATTTATTAAATATGTAATTAAATTAGTTCAAAAATTCAAAAATCATATAAGAGGTACATAGAGAAAGATTTCTCTCCCATGCTGCTGCCCCCGTCTATCTACTGTTGACCCTCCTGTGAGTGCAGTGCCCCAGAGGTAGCCACTAGATATTACCTTCTGTACTCTTCCAGAAATTTGAAAATTTGATATATAATATCTCCTATTTTTTTACACAGTGGATAATCTCTAATTAAATTGAACAAAAGGAGTATTTTGAAATGTCTGCAAGATCAGTAAAACATTCAGTTTTTCACAATGTAACTTTTACATGTCTTTCCACAGGAAAAAAATTAAAGAGCACATCCAAGTATATTTATCAAACATTATTTTGAATGGTGAAAAACAGTGACATTAAGATTTGTGCTTTAGGAGAAGAGTGGAGCTTACACAAAATATATTTATGTCAAGTAAGTATTTTATTTTTCTGTTGATAATCAGGGTAGTTACTAAAGAAACTCGAACTTTGGTTCTTCCTCATTGCATTTCACAGTACTCTTTTGCATGACAGTAATAAAGTCCTTTCATCTGATTATAAGTGTTTTATTAGAAAGATGGTAAACATTGTTAGTGAAAACTTAGTGTGGCGTAGATAAGAGACTTGAAATCCATTGTCATCCTAGCCCAGCAGTAACTTGTCATTACTTCAAGATGCTTATTTCAATGCCTTCAGTTCACGAAGTGGAAAAAGTCAGGAGAAAATGTTTAACATTAAAGTTAAGATTGCTAAATTTATTTTAATTTGTGATTATTCATATACATAACTTCATCTGAAATGTTGCTTTATAGTTCTGGATTAATGTGGCTAAAAGATTCTTGACATTTCATTCTTTCTTCTCTCTTGGAAAATATAGTTTAGTTAAAATAAGACAAACAAAAAGTATATAAACTATGTCATTTAGCCAATGTACCTACTTTATATTTGTGCTGATAACTTTCCTGTCTGCTACCTGTTAAAGATTCAGAACTTTCAAAATAGAATAAAACAGAGGCTGAATTTGTAGCCCAGTGGTAGAGCACTTGTCTAGCCTGTGTGAGGCACTGGGTTTAGTCCTCAGCACCACATAAAAATAAATAAATCCCACTGTGGATTAAAATACCCAGAAAAAAGAAAATTCCATCCACACAGACACATACAGACTTTTATTATCCCCTAATTTAAAAAAAGTATAACAACTATTTACTTAGCATTTAGGTATTATAACAACTATTACATTGCATTAGATATTATTAGTAATCTCCAATATTTAAAGTGTGAGAGAGGATATGCATAGTTTATATACAAAAATAAGAGATTGAGCATCTTCAGATCTTAGATCTTGGAACCATCAAAGGGATAACTAAAATAAGGACTCTAAATTTTTAAATAAATTGGTTGTATTTGATTTCTTCTAAAGTACCATAATTCTGAGGGATGCTATTTGTAAGGTAAGTAAAGACTTTCTAAATAAAACCAAACTTTGGATTTTCCTTTTGGGAAAGCATCCTTTTAGTGCTGACTTGGAACTGATCTTTATCATGCAAAGGCACAGTAAGGATTCAGCAGTGTGAGGACTATTCAGATAGTAATATAAAATTTGATTTAGTTTTATTAAAATTATACTAAACTGACATGTATTTTGATATATCCGATAATGGCTTATCTTTATTTCTTTTCTTCTATAGTCATATTGATAGTTCTTTTCTCTAGAGATGGGAAAATAATTGGGGGTACAAAGTATGGATACTCATTGACTTTTTTTTTTTTTTTTTAAAGTCAGGCTCCTTTTCTAGTATGTTCAGTGGTTCTTGGAAAGAATCCCGCATGAATATTATTGAACTGGAGATTCCTGACCAGAATATTGTATAGAAGGTACTTCCTCCATAATTACTGTTGTGCAAAATCATAAAATATTTCTTTCACAATATTTATATATTTTATGGGAAATTTTATTTTCTTCTAACCTTGTCAGCTAGGAAAAAAGCTCCATTTAACACTGAAAGTGATAATTTTATATTAATTTACTCCAATACTGTATCAGTCTTGTTCTTCCTATCCTGGATCTGTTTGGTCATGTGGACTTTGTCAGTTTGTTTACTTATCTTTGTAAATATGTCTGATGGGATGTAGGGGGAAGGAAGGAAATGTATGACCAGTGTCTAAAAATTATGTTTGAAGATTTTTTTTTTTCTGGGAACAGGAAGGGTATGAATCATGTAATTGGTATTATTTTAGAGCTGTAGGGATCCTTCGTTGAGGAATACAAGGCCTAAAAGAGATAAGGAACTTGTTTTGGATCTCAGAGCAGTTTAATGAGCCTACAGTCACAATATTGCTCTCCTTATTCCTATTCCAGTGCACCTTCTGCTCCCCTCATTGATAGCCCAGGCGGGAGATACCAGTACTCACCACAAAGGCAAAGAGGAAACTTGAGAATGTTTACAAAACAAACCATGTGGAACATTGATGAGAGTGGCGGTGGAGAGAAGGATGAACAGGCCTAGATAGCTGTGAGTGTGGTGTGGATAGGACCAGAAGCTCCATACCACACTCTCCAGTGGCAAAGCATTGAACAAGGCAGATTTAACATTATCAGTGAGAACTTGCACTCGATGATTGCTCTATTCAGGAATATCTTATAAAACTTCTTCTAAGGATGTCTTAATTCTGATTACCAATATCAAGATTAGACTTAAAAGAATGCAGCTAAATTTGGTAAAAATAAAGTTACTACATTGTTATATTAACATTATCAATTAGTAACCATTGCTACCATTTTAATTAGTGATATTACTCTTTTATATTTTACACAAATATGTTTGTGAAGAGAGTCGATACTTTTGCAATAATCTTATAGATTTAATTGTCATTATTTAATTCTGTATATGCACTTTCTACTTTCAGCACTACAGGTTGCATTTGGATCTCTGTATCGAGATGATGTCTTAATAAAGCCCAGTCGAGTTATTGCTATTTTGGCAGCAGCTTGTATGCTGCAGTTGGTAAGTATGCACATTATTAAAAAAAAAAAAATCATAGTGTTTCATTTGTTTCAACATCTTTTCCAAAAATAAAATTTAGTGTTTACAATTTTAAAATGAAAATTAAATGTATAAATGTACTATTTGCTATAAATCATTTAAAATGCTTAACCAGAAGCACTTTATTACAACTGGGGGGATGGTTTTTCTGTGTAAAATGAATACAAACTATTTTTGTAGCTATCTTTGTATGACTATAATATGGAAAAAATTTGTCGTCTATTTACCTATTTCTATTAATGACTTATTTACACTATTAAACAGATGTTTTATGATTACTAATTAGTTCATGGATTCAGAAAACATTGTAAGCTACCATGTAAACTTCTTCTTAGTTGTTAAATAATTAGGTGTAAACCACATATATATGTTTTAATCTAAGGATAGAATGATAGATTTATTCATTCAACAAAAGTGTATTAAGGGACTGGGATTGTGGCTCAGTGGTAGAGCGCTTGCCTAGCATGTGTGAGGCAATGGGTACCATTTTCAGCACTGCATACAAATAAATAAAGGTTCATCAACAACTAATAAAAATATATTTTTAAAAGTGTTGAGCAGTATGTCAAATTAGGCACGAGATCCAAAGGTAAATTAAGATACCATCCTTAAATACATACCATCTGTACGTGTCAATTTTTGAAACTACAGTGTAGTCCCCACCTTCAAAGAAACAGTAGTGTGTGTATGTGTGGAAAGGGGGAAGAGTTGATATATAAATCCAAAGGTAAAATAAGAACTGGTTCAATATTATAGGTACAAAAATCTTGTAGGATTTAGTGGATTCATAAAGAAAGAAGTGGTCTTTTTTTTTTTTTTTTTGGCGGTGTTGGCAAGCACTCTACCAATGAGCTATATCCCCACCCCAGAAGTGGTCATTTTAACCCAGTAGTGTCATAGGAGAATGTTGTTTCCAAATTGAGTCAGATATATGGAGAGAGAGGGAGGAAAGAACAGTTCAGACATAGGGAACATAGAAGAGCATTTCAGACAGAGTAAGCTAAGACCTAGATGTGACATGATGGAGAGGACTAGAACATCTAAGGGGGAGCATGGCTCTAGCATAACTATAACAAGGCTTAAGAGAGAGATAGGCAGAAGACAGATCATGAAAGTCCCTCTATACATTGCTACTTTATATGTGAGTATCTTTGGAAGATTTTAATCAGGAGAAAGTCAAAGTTATGCTTTAGAAAGAATACTTCAGGATCTATGTGTGAAGAATGGATTGAAAGAAAAATGAGTACATTTTGTACATAGTACAAAAACTATTGCAGTGGTCCTAGTGAGGTCCAAGTTAAGGTAGTAGCAATAAACATGGAGTGGAAAAAATGGATAGCCAAGAGGTTAAATAAAGATAATCCACTGGATAAAGTGACAGATGAAATGTTAGGAGAAAAGGAGAGGAGTCTGGAATGATTGCCAGGTAAGTTTTAAAACCATTTGGTATCAATGTTTTAATCTTTAAAAATATTGCTTCCTTTTATTTGGCATATGCTGGTTTATTTGAAGTATTAGTTAACTTGCCTAAATATCCTTGGTGAGAATTTGATTTTTTAAAATATTTTGATCCTTTCAATGTTTATTTCCAATAAAGTATGCTTTATTTTCTAACTTCAGTCTTTTTGGTTTTGCTCTACATTCACTTTCTGCCTTATTTTTATAATTTACTAATTCTAACTTAATAATATACTTGCATGATGAATGTATTTCAGAAATTTGAATAAAAAGTATCATTATCTTTCCACATATTAAAGTTAGTTCATTTGAAATCATATGAACATTTCAGATTAAAATTTTAATGTAAGTTGTTTATAATATATTTGTTTTAGGGGCATCTCTTAGATATTGATGTTTTAAACTTTAATAGGCACTCTCTGATAATTCATATTATTTACTTGTCTAACCAGTTACATGGTTAGCTGGTTATGTAGAGAGTTCTTAATTTTAAAAGAACAGGCAAGACAGACAAAATACTGTCAAAGAAATTTGCAAAGGTGTCCCACAGAGGGGAAAAATAGAAAACAAAGAGGATAGCAATATTTATATTTACCTTATTGCTCTGCCCCAACTTCCATTTTTCAGTTCCAAGTATTAAGTTGAATACTTGCTAATTTTTTTTCCGTCTTTTTATTGAACTTATAAAAAACTTAGGTTTGCCGCACTTAATGAGTTTCTTTCTTGCTTGCTTTTTAAAAAAAATTTTAATATGTAAAAGCACATATCAGAACTAATTTTTCCCACATGAATGGGCCTTTCCAGTGCTTATTTATATTTACAGGATGGTTTAATACAGCAGTGTGGTGAGACAATGAAGGAAACAATTAATGTGAAAACTGTATGTGGCTATTACACATCAGCAGGGACCTATGGATTAGATTCTGTAAAGAAAAAGTGAGTTACCTTTCTTGTTTTTCTTCCCATCCCACTTCTGGGAATTTGGTTGCTTTGATTTCTTAAGAGAATGTGTAGTTATAAGAAAAAAAAAAAAAAAAAAAAGACTAGGGGAATAGAATTTTGTTGTTTTAAAAGCCCCTCCCCCCCTTTTTTGGAACTAATTAGTAAACTCCTCAAGAATGTTGTCTTTTTAAGTGACCATGGGTGGGTTATACAAGCTTACAAAAACTATGGTCAGTCTTTACACTTTCTATTAAAATTATTTAAGGAGTAGGTATAATAGATATTATATCAGTCCAACTTTTGGCAATTTTTTTTAACTCTTGAAAATTGCAGAACTTGTTTTGAGATCTTAAAGATACGTGCAAGCCCCATCATAATCTATTTAACACAAATGGTGTTTTTTCTTAAATAGAAATGTTATAATATAAAGGAAATATTTTCTTAATAACTACTGACAAAAGCAATACTAAATTTCATATTATTAAACTAAAAAATTTGAGCATGTCCTAGCAAGATTAATATTCTGTTTTTATCTTAACTGTAAGACATGTTTAGTTAATTCTAAATACATATAATGTAATAATTACATGTTTTAATTTCAGGTGCCTTGAATGGCTTCTAAACAATTTGATGACTCATCAGAATGTTGAGCTTTTTAAAGAACTCAGGTACTTGAATTTTAAATAACTTTGTAATTAATATCCTAGAATAACACTTTTCATTTGTTAAAGTATGCAAGATATTTTTGTAGAACACAAAACAGCTTGGCTATATCCATGAACTGAAAAAAATACTACATACATGTCTGTTCTTTGTTGTAAATGATAATACTATGGCTGCTTTGTTTTAACCAATTTCAACAGAAGAATGCATTGTTACTATAAGACTACAGAGAAGTTTCAAGTGTTACCTCACTTCTGTCAGGCTCTAGAAGAATTAAATGTTATATTTCTTAAACCATCTTTATCATTGAGAAATTATATTTGAGTAAAATAATTTTAAAATTTCTGCTAAGCCTAATGAAATTAATTCACAATTAAGTTGCTTTTGGAATTAAGTTTGCTTAATATTACCCCTTCTTTTCCCTTCCCTTCCTTCACAAAATACTAACTGAATATCCATTATGTATTAAAGGTACTCTTTTAAGGACTATAAGGGATGCACAAGTGATCATGTCCTGTTTCTGATGTCAGGGAACTTTTTTGTAATAATGAGGCTAAGATATATATGATGGATCTGAGAAATTCAGGGTGGAAATGAACTTTTAAAGGCTTTAGGATATGGCATTCTGATGGAAATGTGTAAAACCAAAGATGCAACATTGCTTAGCTTCCTGAGGTATCAATTTTGTTGGTTTGGGGGAGAGGGTGGGAGAGGTAAAATTTTTGTCTAAATACATTATGGAATAGGGAAGTTCAAATGTCTTTGAATTTTTGTTTTAAAACATAGTTTATAATTTTGTTGTTGCTATTGTTCAGTGGTTAGATTTTTTTCCCTATCATTGTGAAAAAAGATAACGCACTTTGTGAATTACTAGTATTATTACGTTCAGATAGATTATTAACCAAGATTGGTCTGGGCAAAAAGACTACTGTGGTTTTTAATTTCATTTTTGTTGATAAGACAATTTTTAGTTCCAGCATTCTTCAACCTCTTGTGTGTGAAGATTAAGTTCACTCCTCTGTTTCATTCATCTTTTTCAGTATAAACATTATGAAACAGCTTATTGGTTCATCTAATTTATTTGTGATGCAAGTGGAGATGGATGTATATACAGCTCTTAAAAAGGTATTCAAATTATATTTATACAAGGATATCACCTTGCAACCTCTGGTATCCAGTTATAAACAGATGGTTATGAATGTAAGAAAAAGAACAGAAGTTACAAATGCTTCTTAAGTTGTGATGGGGTTACATCATAAGTTGAAAACATCATAATTTAGTCTTGCTACCTTAAACATGCTCACATAGCCTACAGTTGTACAAAATCATCTAACACAAATCCTATCATTAAATAAGAAATGTTATATAACTCACCTAATTTATTAAATACAGCACTGAAAGTGAAAAGTGTCATGGTTGTATGGGTACACTTTGCACCATTGTTAAGTTGAAAAATCTTAAGTCAAACATTGTAAGTTGAAAGCCATCTGCCAATGCTAAAAAGTATATTTATGGATTCATGAATGATAACTTTGGTTTTTGTTCTTTCCTATCTTAGGAGTACTTTTCTATTTTTTCCCAGAATTTTTTCAACCATAAACATGTTTTTGTTATGTTCTTTACATAACCAGAAATGTTTCATGTAACAGGTGTTGTCTTAGAGTTTAAATGTTTTACATGGTTTTTAAAATTTTTTTAAATTTATTCTAATTAGTTATACATGACATTAGATTACATTTATGCACTTTGATACATCATACATAAATAGGGTATGATTTCTCATTTTGTAGAATTACATCAGTTATGCGGTCATATAGGTATGCAAGGTAATGATGTGTTTCATTCTATTATCCTTCCTATCTCCATTGTTTAATATGGTTTTTAGGAATGTTTCAAAGTTGAGCTTTAGTAGTAGAATTAATGATTTTTATGATGAAATTCTCACAAATGATTTTTCTAGTTAAAGGTGAAATTGTCCTTCTAGAGGCCTATTTGTAATTCATCCTTATGAAGAAACAAATCAACAATTTTTTTTTTAGTTGTAGATGGAGACAGTACTTTCATTTTTATTTATTTTTATGTGGTGCTGAGGATCGAACCCGCTGCTGCATACACATGAGGCAAACACTCTACCACTGAGCTACAACCTCAGCCCCTCAGCTATTAGTCTTTTACTATGGATGGTGAGATTCAGAATCCTCATAATAACTAAGTGGCAAAGCCAGATATTGTGAGTTCTGGTTCACTGCTCCTTTCCCTTTACATAATTTTTCCTTTAGCCTTTTGTCTCTGACTTGGAAAACTGTCTACATTTAAGATTGAGAGACCTTCTGGGTTAGATGATTAGGATTGTTTATTTCTATGGTAGAGATGGGATTCCATTACTGTTTTTCTTAAGGAAGTTTAGTGTGTGGGTCATTCAATCCATAAAGTTATAGAGGGTCCATTTCTGTCTCTGAACTAAGATAGTATTAATTCTTTCCTATTACTGCTTTTATGCCAATAAAAATAAATGCTGACACTTACATGGAACCTTCACTGTTAGGTACCTTTCTATTCTTTTAATATTCTATAATGTGGGCACATTGTCATGCTCATTTTGCAGTTGAAGAAACGAAGGCCCAGAAAAAATTAGGTAATTTTTTTAGCTATTAAGTAGCAGATCTAGGCTATAAAAGTCCATGCTCTTAACTACTCTGGGAACTCTTTTTTTTTTTTCTTTTCAGTTGTAGATGAACACAATACCTTTATTTTATTTGTTTATTTGTATGTGGTGCTGAGGATCAAACCCAGTGCCTCTTACATACTAGGTAAGTGCTCTGCCACTGCCACAACTCCAGCCCTACTCTGGATACTCTTTCAACAGCAATAAGACAATCCTTTTCCTATGTTTAATTTTATTTATTTATTTGTTTATGAATGAGATGGGATCTCATTATGTTGTGCAGACTGGTCTCAAACTCCTGGGCTCAATCTATCTTCCGGCCTCTGCTTCCCAAGTTGCTAGGACTACAGTTGTGAACCAATATACCTGACTTTAATTTCTTTTTTAGCCATACATGGTATTTAATGAAGTTGACTTGTTAATTAATGAATTAGTTAGTATAATGTTGATAATATACATAAGATAAGATTACTTAACACAGTAACTAAGTTGTGTTCATAACCATAAATACTTTTCAGGGATTCTTACTTCTTGACAAATGTACATTTGGCTTTTATCATTGGACTGTAATTAATGACATGATGAATTTAAAGCTGGTAAAGGTGTCACATAATAGTTATACTTTCTTTCAGTTGCTTGTAAAAAAGGGAATTTGGAATTTTTAGGTATTGTGTTTAAAGGTGGGAGCAATTTGAAAATATCATAAAATGATGAAGTCATATTTTTCTTGTTTTTTTTTTTTTTTTTTTTTAACTCAGTGGATGTTCCTTCAACTCGTGCCTTCTTGGAATGGATCTTTAAAACAGCTTTTGACAGAAACAGATGTCTGGTTTTCTAAACGGAGAAAAGGTATACCTGAAATTTTAAGAATTTGTCTTTATTTTAATGGAATTTATTAAAATTAGGCCCTGACTTGTTTATAGACTTAATTTTAGAGCTGGAGAGGACCTTAGCAATTATCTAATTTAGTCTCTTAGTTACAATGAAAAAATTGAGGTTAGATCAAGAAAAATGCCTTATCTATGATTATCCCTAAAACTTTCTTTTTCCTCTTGTCTCACCAGTAGCATCGTGGTTATTGCATTTGTTCTTTTGTTCTTTTTCCTTACCAATTATACCATATCTATTGGTAACAATTCTAAAACATGGGAGCCTATGGACAGCTTCTGTGTATGTCACTAACCCCCTAAAGTAGATTCAGAATTGGATAAGTACATGTGTGCATTCTGCATTTTGGGGGGGAGGGGGAGCTTCTGAACCTTTTATCAGATTTTCTTAGGGCGATGGTTGCAAAATTGGTTTAGATCAACTGCTAACAAAGTCTTATATAGGCAGAAGTGTTTTATAATGTATTTATTTTTTGGTTTGCTAAAACAAATCTAGAAAAAAAACTCAAAATGGTCCCCCAGGTACAAAAAAGTGGATAAATCATAATCCTTAGTTTTTCATTTTCTTAGTATACTGTCATGTTTGATCATGCATGGCCATCTTTTTTGTTTATTTTTAATAATATATTGGACCTCTGTGAACTAATTTTCACTCCTGTGGAATATATTTTAGTGTCCTTCTATTTTTCTTCTATTAAGTCCCCTTACTTTCCCCAGCCAGAATTTTGTATTTACTTTGCTTTTGCTTTAAACAAAATTTTGCTACCTTATGCATACATGTCTCAAGCTACTAAGTGGCAGCAGATCTAAGATGTAAAAGTCCTAGTCTTTACATATATGAATATATGTCTTAACATAGTGTTATGCTAATGAGCTGTCTTCTCTGAAAAAACAATCCCTGATTTGTAGCAAAGTTTTCCATGGCCAAACTTCTCTTCGCATGACTGATTTCTAACTATGAACATGACATCACTGAATGCAGAGTTGGGAAGAGAGGCACACAGTGAGCTCCTGTGAGCTAACATGATTAGCCAGTTGTAGCTGGTAATATATCATTTTGTTTTAGTTGTTATAGAACTACTTCATATCATGGTCTTAATTTTCATTTCCTTGTTAACTAAAGAGATTAAATAGCTTGTATATGTTTATTGGTCATGTTTTTCCTTTTTATGACATGTTGAATACATCTTTTTCCTATATTAACAAATTTGAGTTAATTTATGGGTATTTTTTATATATTATTGATAACTGGTTATTTGTTATAAATGTATTCTGCACTTATCTTCCAACTTGTAGGTTATCCTTCTGCTTTCTTAAAGATGTCTTTTGTTGAATAGAAGTTTGATTTTTGGTGGGGGGGTACCATTTAACCTAGGGGTAATTTACCACTGAGCTATACCCCCAGCTCTTTATTTTTGAGATCAGGTCTAAGTTGCTTGGGGACTCACTACATTGCGGAGTCTGACCTTGAACTTGCAATCCTCCTGTGTCAGGCTCCCAAGCAGCTGGGATTATAGGTGTGTGCTGTTGTGCCTGGTGTAGGTTTGTTTTTTTTGTTGTTGTTTTTTTTTTTTTTTTGAGTACAGGGCTTGGCACTTGATAGGCAAGCACTACCACTGAGCTACATCCCCAGCTCTGAATAGAAGTTCTTAATTTTAAAACATAGTGTTCTTTTGTCTTACTTAAATTTTATAGAATTATTTTATGTGGTCAAATTTCCTAGCTCAAAGCCAGATAAATTATTCAAGCTACTAAACTAAAAATGTATAAAAGACCATATCAATAAATTCTAATGATATGCTTGAACAAAATATTAAGCTTATATCTTGAATTATATTTCAGTGTTACATTGTGGCAATTAAAGAAGGATTAGAAAAAATTATAGAGGAGGAAAGTAGAGGAGAGCATTTAAATAAAAACAATCTGGAGGTGGAGAAGTTGGAAAGATAAAAGGACTTCATTTTAAGAGTAGTTAATAGGTAAATGTTGATATAACCTCATGCTCCTTCGTGGTCCTCATTCATCAAACATAGCAACCCATCAATAAAGAGAAACTGATCTCCAGACCTGCCTGGAAGAAATCAGAATAGGAAGCTGTAGTCCACTGTCTGGTTTTCCTACCCCAGGATTTTCACCCCAGTCACAATGTGTAACAGTATACAGAATAGGATTTTCAGAGAGATATTTATTACGTAAAGCAAAATTTATGTCAAATGCCCTTGTTTTTCTGTGGGGACTTATAAAAGTAATTTCAAACAGTTTTCAAAGTTACAAAAATGATCCATATTTAGGAAATAAGAGAGAAAAACACTTGTGGTCCCCTCAACCTCTTATAGATTGGTATATCTCTTAAGTTTTATTTGACTTTTTAGATATATGTGAATCAAAATAAAAAGAACAGCAGAAATTTAGAAAAATTTCTGTATAGTTAGACATCAATATTGCTATTGAATTGAATGATACAATTATACAGTTAATATGTTGGCCAGCAAGAAGTTTTTTAAAGATTTTTTTTGTTCCATGAATCTTAGAGAAGTAAATGAACCTACAACCTTAAAGAAAAGTCTCCATGGGACAATTACCAGATTTTTTATGAGATAATCAGATTAGATTTTTATACTTGCTTATGTGACAGAAGGACCTATAAAATATTAATAATATTCTTTAGTACACCCCATGAAATTGGCACATTTAATCAGCATGTGAATGGAACTGTTTTCATTATAGAAAAAGCAGGAGATATAAATTCAGTCACATTGGACTGAGTTATGACCTCAGTAATAGAGCACTCGCCTAGCATGTGTAAGGCCCTGGGTTCAGTTCTTAGCACCACTTAAAAATAAATAAGGTCTTGTGTCCACCTACACGTAAAATTTTGTAAAATTTAAAAATCCAGTCACATGCCTATCGTATAAATAATCAACTTTATTATTTTTTAAAGAGTAGAATATTTTATTTTCTGCTCTGCTTGACTCTTGATAGATGCTAAAGGAATACAAAAAATGTATGAAAAAGTCGAAAAAAAATTTTTATTAGGTGTCTTTTCACAATTTGCAGGAAAAAAAATTTAGTGCAGAATATTTTAGTTCACAGAAACTTATGTTTCAGGTGAAGCCAGCTTGGACTATAATAGTCTATAATAGCAGCTCTCATCTTTTATTCCTTATCCTTGTTAGAACAAGGCGAATGTACTTCCCATGGGTACACCTTGTTTAAAGAAAACAGCACTAGCTGAAGCTTATGCACCAATTGATTCTTGTTGATAGCGTACCTAAACATTTCCTTCACATTTTGAAAGTACAATGGAATGCATTCAAGAGTAATTTTTTGGAATAACCTTAAATTTTCCCTAAAATTAAAAAAAATTATATCATATGATTCAGAGACTGGGATTATTTTAGTAATAATTATTACTACCATGTGTTGCAAATCTGTGGTGACAGTGTCTTATTTTGCATTTTAATAGAACATATTAACTAGTGTTTATCACATGTAGCTGAGGCATGTTAGAATCCCAAAGGTGTTCTGTATCCTGAGTATCTTGTGAAGACCCTCAAGTGAGGCTTCTGGGCTCCAGAGTTTCACTGGAGTAGTCAGTCCTTGGGAAGTGATTCTAGAGAGATAAATCTTAACTCCACGTACTTTTCTCAAGCCTTCCTTTACCACCTATATAAACTCTAAACACCAAAAAGTGAAATGCTGCATTTCCAGGCCAGCAGTCTGATTAGGGCCGAAGTTAATTTTCTGGGACTTTGTCTGAATCTCCCTAAGTTTTTATCCTCACATGTAAGGTTTATAAAATTCTTGCAAACTTTGAAACAGCTAATTTGTATTTTAATGGACTGTGTGTGTATGTGTGTGTGTATCTCTATCCACAAAGACATTTGGGAATAAAATAATAGGTTTGAAGATAATTGCTTATTTAGACTGTTTTGTTGGTTTTTTTTGTTTTTTTAAATAGATTTTGAAGGTACGGCCTTCCTTGAAACGAGCAAGGGAAACCAGTTGTGTCAGTGTTTAGACCTTAAGGCTACAGTATATTATTATTGATCTGGCTTCTGCAAGGATTATTGAACAAGATTCTCTTGTACCTTCAGGTAAGAGAACTGGACGAATTTATGATTTTAGGTAATGTTTCTCTGATTTTACCAGTAATATATAGCATAGACAAGAATAATGAAGCAATAAGAAATTAAACGTAACCAAAATGATATATATATATGTTTTTGCACCAGACAATTATGCTGTATAGAACATTTCTGTGTTCACAGTATATATTGTAGGTATTTTCCATATCTCATTAAATACTTCCCCAGAATATTTATGTGGCTTGTGTTCGTAATATGGATGTTCTTTAATTTTATTAATCAGTACACTATTTGGATTCAATTTTAAAAATGGACTTTTGAGCTGGGCACAGTGGTGCCACCCGTAATCCCAGCAGCTCAGGAGGCCGAGGAAGGAGATCACGAATTCAAAGCAAGCCTCAGTAACTTAGTGAGGTAGGTACAGCAAACTTAGCAAGTCCTATCTCAAAAAAAAAAAAAAAAAAAAGGGACTGGGGTTGTGACTCAGTGGTTAAGCATCCCGGGTTAAATTCTCTGGTAACCCCCCACCATCAAAAAAAAAAATACTTTAGAAGTATTTAAAAGTCATAACTGCTTTTCTATTAGTATACTTAAATGTGCTTTTATTTTGTTTGCTCTTTGCTTCTAAAGTTTTAAACTTCATGTTGAACCAGATATTATGTTTGTTAGTTATAATTTAAATTTTTTACTGACTTCATTTTCTAAGTTAAATCTCTAGCGTTTCAGAAAGATTTGGTTTAATAATATATAAGGATATAAGAAATACAGCATTTCTATAAATAGCTTTAGTATGTGTTGAACACCAGGCCCTAGCAGTGATGTAGTATTAGGATGCCAAGACAATTATACCCATTTCACTTGTACTCCCCTTTAAGGCTCTTTAGAAATGAATTTTAAGGGATAGGGACACAGCTCAGTGGTTAAGTGCTTGCCCTGGCATGTGAAGGCCCTGGTTCACTCCCCAGTACCTGCCCCCAAAAAACAAAAAAAAAAATTTCAAGAGGTTGAAAAAAAACAGTCAGTCCTCAATAGCTTAATTTAGTGTGGTGTGTATTAATGCGATGTGGATAATCTTTATTTTTTGGGAATGCATGATGGGCATTGATATTTCTAGTCTAAAATATTTTGTTCAGTATAAAAGAATTTAGATTTTTATTCTAGCCAAATTTCAGTCATTTTTTCTGACTTATGAAAAGTCTTTTATTTTAAAAATTATTATAAAAATTTTATAATATCCCATCTTACAAATTAAAACCTACAAATAGATTTTCCTGTATGTCCAAATAAAAGTTAGTTTCAAATGCAAAATTTAAAATTACATGCTCCACTGCTTGTAAGGGGGCATAAATTGGTATCTAGCTCATATTATAGAAATAGATTAGTATATGCTGTCAGTAGGAAGGTGTCTCAGATTTTAAATAATGGAAATAATTTGACTAATAAACCTAACATTCATTAATCATTTTTCATAAATATTGCCAAATGTGTTAACTTTAGTAAAGTTTATACATTCATCGGTCTGGGGAGATTTATATCTGTTTACCATCTTTAGGTAAAAAATTTTAGAAATTCTACTAACCTATCTTATACTATTCCCTCCCAAATCTTTTCTATTATTTGTCCTGAATGACTGGGGTCAATAAAATCTCAAATTATTCCATCTCTTCCCTTCATTATTTTATTCTCCCAAAAGATATCTCTCTGTGTAGGACTTCATCTCACACCCTGCTAATATTGGGCCAGGAAATCCCATGGTGTCACGGTCCTAACTCTTCAGTGTTCTTTCCAAATCAGTATTGCATGTGATCTGGCTCTCTGTCCTTTCTCTACTGACCCTAGTCATTCTTCCACATTCATTTAAGACTCGGTCACTTGATTTAATGTCTTCCCACTAACCAGACCATAAAAGATGTCTTTTATCATTGTTCTTTTCACTTACCAGCAAAATTCTGGACAAGTTGGAATGTGACTTTTCAGTTTTTTTTAAAGTTTGTAATATAGGAAATTAGATTTTAATGATATGGTTTTATAGACCTCCTTCTCATTTCCTTTGTTTAAGACAAGGGAAATAAATAAATTCCTTCAAGTTGTATATCATTTATTCGTACTGGGGAATTGAACCTAGGGACAAATTTCTGTCACATGAACTACATCTCCAGTCCTTTTAAATTTATATAATTTAAAATTTTGAGACAGGTTCTTCCTAAGTTGCTGAGATGCACCCTAAACTTGGCAAGCGTCTTGCCTCAGCCTCCTGAGTAACTGGGATTACAGGCATGTACCCCCATTCCTGACTGAGTCATAGTTTCTTGAAGGCACTTTTCAGAATCTTTCTACCCAGTAAACTCTGTCAAAAGGGATTTTCATTTGCATGCCTGTATTCCTAGCAACTCAGGAGACTGAGGCAAGAGAATTACAAGTTCAGTGCCAGTCTTGGCAGCTTAGCAATACCCTGTCTCAAATAAAAAGTGTTGGGGTGTAGCTCAGTGTAGGGCAAATCCCCAGTACCAAAAACAAAACAAAACAAAACAAAACAAAACTAGCAAAGATCTAATGACTCTTCTTCTGGAGATATGACTGCATATGAGCATATTAAAAACTGCATAAAAGAACCTTTTTACTTGTTTTCATCTTCTGTTGTACCAGAGATTCTTTTTTCTGCCTCCTCGTAATAACTTAACAGTACATTTGAAGTTGTGTTTCCATTGACTTGTTTTTCAGATCCTGCCTTTAAGACATAGGTCCTAGAATCTTTTAGCTACCAGTGATAAGATTTAAAGTTGACTTTTCACTCTTTTGAACTAAGGAAAGACAGGAAGGACAAAAATATATACTCATGTTTTTAATTTGTTAAAGTGCTTTTGGTTTAAGTGAGGATTAACAAGTTTGTCAATTTAAATGTCAAAAACATTTTCAATTTCTAATCACATAATACTTGAGAATATCTATATATGTAACCCTTTCATTCCAGTTTTACAAATCATCATGACAGGCCTATTCTGCTTTAGATTAATGAATTTCAGATTATAGGCACAACCCATTAGTAGGGTGAGAAACCATTTAATGAATAGGAACCAGCATTTTACAGTAAATAGAATTTTTAAAAATTCAAATGAATTGCAGATATGTATGTTTGTGTACTGAGTCACATAAAATTTGCCATGAGTTTATGTAGAACGATAAATTGGCATAACATTAAGCAGTTAGTTATGCCTTTTAATAATAGCAAGAATGTATTTGGGGGTACTGAAACATTCAAAAATGTGTTACAGTGTGTTTTAGGGAAACATACAGTAATCCTTGGAAGTCATCTGAATCCCATCCCCCTAACCTCACAACCCACAGTGCTAGAGATCAAACACAGAGCCTCATACATGCTAAGCAAACACTATACCACTGAACTACAACCCCTGCCCTAGATACCTTTATAAAGTATAGACTTAGAAAGTGAAAATCCAGATTTTTTAATTGCACTAGGGTTTCCTGCCCCCTTTAGGTGGAAATTAAGAACTTAAAATGACCCTTCTTTTCCTCTCTTCCCCTCTCTCCCTGCCCTTTTTTCCACGTTTGTGGTACTAGGGATCAAACTCAAGGACCCGCACATGCTAAGCAAGCACTTTACCACTGAACTATACACTCAGCCTACCAAAACAACTCTCTGGTTGGGGAATAGACTAGCAAAAAGAAGACATGGTGCTAAGCCAATTCTACTTTATTTTTAATCTATATTTTTATCTAAATAACTAAAATTTCAGCTTGTCCAGACTTGTAGAAAATATTATATGCTATTAAAGAAAATATCTAGTTATAATTTTAATTCTTCTTGGAATAATTTAAGCCAAGTCTGTGTGTGTGTGTGTGTGTGTGTGTGTGTGTGTGTGTGTGAGAGTGTGAGTGAGAGAGAGAGGGAGAGAGAGAGAGAGAGAGAGGAGGAGAGAGAGAGTGAGAGTGAGAGGGAGGGAGACAGAGAGACAGAGACACAGACTGGAAGATTGAACCCAGGGCCTTGTGCACTGAGCTGTATCACCAAAACTTTTTTTCTTTGATCAGGATCTCCTTAAGTTGCCCAGACTGGCCTAGAATTTTCATTCCTCTTGCCTCAGCCTCCCAAGTCACGGAGATTACAAGAGTGCACCATTGTGCCTGGCAAATATTTTTATTTTTAATGATAGTTATATAAATCTAATATTCCCAAAATTATTTTTAAGTAATTAATTTTTCATCTACTAATTTTGTGGTAACTTATTTCCCAAAAAAATGAGTTAATTTTTTATTTTAGATAATTTAATAGAGGAAGAAATCATTATTCAGTTTTCTGGTAGAACTTTTATAAAAACAAAGTATTGTTTTAGAAATGATTTTCACCAATGAAAATTAACATGAACTGTGAAAAGGAAACTATTAAATGCAAGAATTAATAACTTTTAACAGGGTTTAAAATTAAGTGTATGTAATCTTAATAGAGTCTAGACTGGATGAACTTTACCACTACAAGATCATTAAGCCATATTATTACAGCACATTTGTAAAATATAAGATACTTCCTTTTAAAATTACTGTTTAAACTTGAATTTAGAAATAATAATCCAGGGGCTGGGGATATTGATCAGTTGGCCTGGGTTCAATCCCCAGCACCACCGAAAAAAAAGAAAAGAAAAAGAAAGAAATAACAATTCTATCTACTACTTAACATGTTTAAATCCTGTGTGTTCTTCCATTTTTATTTATTTTAATTAATTAATGAATGTTTGTGCTTTAGAATGGCTGTCTTCTGTATATAAGCAGCAGTGGCTTGCTATGCTCCGGGCAGAACAAGACAGTGAAGTGGGGTAAGTATATTTCATTATATGATTGTTCATTAAAAAAAAAATAAATAAAACTTTTAACCAGGGTGTGGGGCATACACTTGTAATCCCAGCAACTTGGGCGGCTGGGCAGAAGGATCACAAGTTCACAGCCAACCTGAGTAAAATTTAGTGTAGCTCAGTGGTAGAGTATCTCTGGATTTAATCCCCAGTACCACAAAAAGTTGGATGGATAAATAAAGGAAGGGGAAGGGAAGGAGGAAAGGAGAAGGGAAGAAGGAGGAAAGGGAGGAAAGGGAGAGAGGAAGAGGGAAAGGGAGGAAGGAAATTTAATCGGGCTGATGATGTAGCTCAGTGATAGAGCCATTCTGGGTTCAGTCCCCAGTACCATAAGACAAACAACAAAAACCATTTTTGGGGTTTTTTTTTGTGCTGGGATTGAAACCAGAGCCTCTTGCATGCTTGGTAAGCAAGCATTCTACCACTGAGCTACATCCCTAGTCCAAAAAAAAAAATATTTTCTTTTTGCTTTGAATTTTTAAAATATATTCATTATATTGAAAAATCATTGCTGTATTGAAAACTCAAATGTTGAAATAGAGAAAAGATTATGTAATCAACATTTATTCTTGTATACTTAGAACCTTATAAGTCTTACAAATTTTGGGTCAGTCAGATAGTATAATAGAAAGTTTCAATTATCACTAGCTATGTTAGTAAAATTGAATAATTCATATACTTTTTCACCTATAATGATTATCTTTTAACACTGAAATATTAATTGGAATGATGCTTTCATAAAATTTGTTTTTATACTTACCTATAAAGCTGATTTTCATACTTGTGGTAGTATTTTCAACTTCTGATTAATAAATAGGTTTTGAAGATCTTTGAGTCTAAAATGAATTAAACTATCTGGTTATAGGTGTCTCCCCAGAAACTTCTGACCCCCTACAGAATATTTATGCACTTTCTTCATTTTAAGGGAAAGAAAATAACCTTTTCTTTAAATTTGTGGTACTTTGCAGTTCACAAGTGCTTGCACATTTATTGTGTGTTCCTTATGCTAGCTCCCTGAAATAGTGTGAAAGACTTTCACCTTAAGTATATAGAAGACGGCCTCAAAAGTTTAATATTTTTATTAAAGTTAATTTTTATATACAGAAGAATTTCCTAAAATAATGGTCTAGTTATAAGTTCATATCCAAATAATATGTATAAGGTTATTATTATCCAGGGTTTTATTGGAGTTGTATTTTGTTTTCATTTGATTTGGGGAAAATGGGATTATAAATAAAATAGAAACTAAATAATGACACTTCATTATTTTGTTTGTTCAGCTTTAAACTTTTGGATGTTCTTTATTTTTCAAAAAATTTCTCACTTTATCCTTAACTGAGGTTAGTAAGAGTCTTACTTAAGTGTCTGATTTTCTTGACCTCAGAAGCATATGAGTAGAGATGGGAATATAGCTCAGTGGTAGAGCAGATGCCTGACATTCATGAAGTTCTGAGTTTAATCCCCAGCACTGAAAAAAAAGAATATATGATTATATTGCCACTGATGACATATTCTATTCCATGGAGATGCAGCATCTGCCCAACCCATCTTTAGCTGCAACTCTGCTAGTGAGGAAGATAATGTGTTTCCTGGATACTAGGTTATGATCTAGTTATGTTTCCCTACAGGGTTCTTCTTGTCTAAACTCTCTTATGTATTGCCAAGAGGGTTATTTTTCTAAAACAAATATAGTTGTGTTACTTCCACTTAAATGTGTCCAGGGACATTCAATGCTAATAGTTTTAGATTATTATTGCTCAAGATTACTGAGGCCACATGTTGAGATATGACTCATTATATAATTTTCTCCACTATCACGTTTGCAATTGTTCATAATCAGAAGTTTACTAATAGAACTAACATCTGGGAACTCTACTACCTATAGGAAAAGTTGAAAAATTTAATTAGCATGGTGGCCCCTGGCAACCTTCAACAGTCTATCCCAAATGCCTTTAGCTGCATCTGTCCTGTTCATCTTATATTCTGGCTGCCCTAAATTCTTTATCCATTTATCTATTCTTCAATCCCTTTTTTATACATAGCCTACTATTCCTTCTGCCTGTATTTCTTTCCCCTGAACAGAATAGGCCTCTGACATCCACCCCAACACAGTCCTACTCAAACACAAATGTGTATTCTCTGATGATTTTCCCCTCTACTCTGGGCAGTAAATATGTGCCCTTGTGATTTTAACATAGTGCTTCTTTCCATATTATTATAATTATGTCCAGTTCTTTACTACCTAGAGTACTCGGATACTAAGAATGTGTTTTATTTACATTTACTTATTATGATTATATATTATGTTCCAGTTTCTAGGCACTTTAAATGTAAACTAATGAATATGTTGTATTTTATTTGGAATTACCAAAATAATAATAATAATAATATTGTCATTTTTATTACAACTTAAAAGCAGTTGATTAAAATTTTTAAAGTAAGGAACAAACCAAAGAATAATAGACAATATTATACAACTTTTTTCCTATGACATTTATTTTGTAGAATTATACTACATGAAAATGGTTTGCATATAAAATAAATACTATCCATTTGTGTACAATGAATCAAAATGCATTCTGCTGTCATGTATAACTAAATAGAACAAACAATTTTAAAAAAATTTTAAAAAGTACTATCAAGTAATAGGTAATAACCAGGTCACATCTTACAGAAATAATAGATTTTAATTAGCAGTTAGACTTTTAAGTATTCTATTTCCCTAGTGAACAGTTTTTTTTTTTTTTTTAGTTGTTGATGGACCTTTATTTTTATATGGTGCTGAGAATCAAACCCAGTGCCTCACACATGCTAGGCAAGCACTCTGCCACTGAGCTACAACCCCAACCCAGCACTTCATATTTTTTTCTCCCTCTTCTCTGATTTGACTGAACCCTAGTAAAAGTAAATCTACATGGCAGGGCAAAAAGTGAGACACTGAAGAATTGTAATTTCTTTTTCTTTTTTTTAGCAAAGGTAATGAACTAGATTTAATCAATAATTCTTAATTTTTTTTTTATTCTTTTGCAGTGCTGGGGATTGAACCCAGGGCCTCATGTATGCTAGGCAAGTGTTCTACCACTGAGCTATACTCCACCCCCAGCTCAATACATTTTTTTTTTTTTTGGGGGGGTGCTGGGGCCTTGTGCTTACAAAGCAAGCACTCTACTGACCGAGCTATCTCCCCAGTCCCTCAATACATTCAAAGTGTATATATATTTAAGTCAAGTAACAATATTTTTGTTTTATTTTTAATTTTCTATTTTTATTTTATTTATTCTTTATGATATTGAGAATTGAACTGTCACTGAGTTTTATCCCAAGCCCTTATTCTTTTTAACTTGCAGCTCTTTTTTAATTACTGGTTACCTATTTTCTGTGGAAGTTCATGTCTTATGTATATTTTTAGGCCTCAAGAAATTAATAAAGAAGAACTAGAGGGAAATAGCATGAGATGTGGTAGAAAGCTTGCCAAAGATGGTGAAGTAAGTATGGGTTGTGATTCTTAATTTTCTCATAGATAGTTGAGAAAGTCTGGATCATTAGACTATTTTTTGTACTTTCATGTGTTTGCAATTCTTCATAATAAAAAAACACAGATCAAATGTCTAAGAACTCTATAACCATAATGCACTTTGTGTATCCATCATGATGCCTTTTATGCTTACGGAGAGCTTATTTGATAGTTCTTGTAGTATGTTGTCCTAGGCGATGAGTTTTAGCCACCATGCTCAGTGGTGAATTACTCAGCCTTGCATGAGATGGTTGAATTTATACTTGGGGTCCAGATACAAGATTTGAGAAGAGGATCCCATCCCAAAGTGTGTTTCGGTTCTTTTAGCCTGACATTTTAAATTGACCATTTAATTCTTTAACAGCAACCTTCTCTTGAACTTCTCTGTCATCACACTTGATTTCTATTTCTCTGATCATTCCTTTGTCTCTGGCTGTCTCCAGACCTTTTTCTCTCCTAAGTCTGCAGTAGGTGGTTTCATGCACTCTTATGGCTTCATAGGGACATCTGTATTCTCATGATTCCTTTTTTTCCAGAAATCAAGATAAGGAAGTAAAATGATCACAGGCATGGTGGCATGTGCCCATAATCCCAGCTACTTGGGAGGCTGAGGCAGAGGGATCACCAATTTGAGACTAACCTGAGCAATATAACAAGACCCTATCACCCCCAAAAAAGAAAAAGGGAAGTTATGTGGGAACATTACATAGTCTTAAAAGTCATTCTGTTTTGTGGGCTGGGGAGATAGCTCAGTCGGTAGAGTGCTTGCCTTGCAAGCACAAGGCCCTGGGTTCGATCCACCACAAAAAAAAAAAAAGTCATTCTGTTTTATTATTACCCTAAATCAAAGATAGTCAAACCCTCTGATTGCTATCCACATCAAGAATTACCTTTTTGCCTGGTGCGGTAGCATACACTTGTAATCCCAGTGGCTCCAGAGGCTGAGGCAGAAAGAGTTCAGCAAAATGAGGCACTAAGCAGCTTAGTGAGACCCTGTCTCTAAATAAAATACAAAATAGGACTGGGGATGTGGCTCAGTGGTTGAGTGCCCCTGAGTTCAATCCCCAGTACCCCCCAGAAAAGAATTATCTTTTTTTCCTACCACCCAGTTTATATGTTTAAAAGTGAAAGATAAATATTTAAAATAACACTTAACCAATGAACTTATTTTCTATCTAATTTTTAAAAGCTGATTGTAATTTATTAAGTTGATTTTAAAGCCTAATCATGATTTTCATTTTTAAAGAAATTTTAGCCTAATTTAGATGCCCATTTGATGCTTTTTCTCCCATATTGACCCTCATTTTGTTTTTCCCCTCAGTACTAGGGATTGAACTCAGGGCCTTACTCATGCTAGGCAACCCCTCTACCACCAGCCCTTTGTTTTGTTTGTTCATTTTGTTCTGAGACACAGGGTCTTGCTAAATTGCCCAGGCTAGCTTCAAACTGTGATCCTCTTGCCTCATTCCTGAGTAGCTTGAATTTTAGGCATGTGCCACCACATTCAGCTTAACTTTAATTTTTAAAAGTTAATTATGTTGGTATTCACAATTGTGATAAGTGTTTAGAGTGTGCAAGAGGAATACCTGTCTTCTTTATTCTTGTTCTTCTTTGTTACGGCTTCCAAATTTTGTTCCTCCTTTGTTTCTCATTGGACTACAGCTTGTTTTGTCGTGTTTTTTTTTTTTTTTTTTTTTTATAGCTCCTTTGAAGCAAATGCTTCTACTACCACCTATGACCCTTATTATGGATGTCATTCACAGGCTCACTGTGATTACTTGTCACTACTTTTATTAGCAGTCTTGGTGATTTCAGTATGTCTTTTCCCTTGTCCCCAGTGATACTGTGCTTCACCCTACCTCAGGCATCCATTCCCATGAGGACAGCCTCAGTTTTTGTTTTTGTTTTTTTTTTTTTTTTTTAATCAACAACTACAACCTTCAAAATCTCTTATGTCAAGCATCCCTTTTCAGGCTTCACTTCCTCCTAGCTTTCTAGCTCCCTCCCTCAAGTATCTGGACTCCAACAATTTTTTAACCCTGCTGGGATATACAATACATTGTTCTTACTATGTTTTTCTATCCCCTTTCTCACCACATCCCCATTTTTTTTTTTTACCTCACTTATATTTTATGTTCCATCTTAAAATTAGCCCCTTACTTATACTTTATTAGCTTTCCTTTTCCCACTATGACTTTGTCAAACTCACCTGGCTAAACCCCAACTCTTGTTAAATCCCAGCTTTGCAAGTAGTCCTTGCCTGCAGTCATACAGATGAACGTGACTAAGAGCAAAACCATATACCAATGGGTTTCACTTAAATGTTGTAACCATAAACATCAAGTAGGTCTTCGGTGCTATATGGTTATCCACACTTCCCTAGGGAATTTAATCTCCCATTAGCTGATGTAGCTCATACCTTCTTCCTCAAAAGGGCAGCGCTACTCCCCTTATTTTTACCCAGTGGTCTTGCTTCTTACTGCAATTGGAAGAGAATCTCTACATCCTCTTACCAGCAGTTCCACCAGTCTGTAGCTGTGCACTGATCCTGTCTCTTCAGAGAGACAACTGTCCGAACTGTCTACTTCTGTCCTAGTGCATCCCCTCTTCTTGTACTGAATCCCATCCCTTCTCATCTGTTCAAAAATTTTGTTCCTACAGTAATAACTGTGCTTTCCTGCATCATCCTGACATTCTTTTCTCTTCTAGTCCAGGTGTATTGTACATCTTTTATTCAACCATGCAAACATAGTCACATAGTGAAATATAATTCCTAGTAGGGCAGAAATTTATTTACTGCTGTGTCTCCACTGCCTAAAGCAGTGCCTGGTATATGTACTCAGTGTGTTGGTTAAATATTGAATTAATGTTATAATTCAGGGTGCCCACCAAACCCTTGAAGCCCTAATTTTATTTTCCTATCCCGTAGTACCTTACTTCTCTTATTAACTATTAGCTGATAGAATAAACAAACTTAGAACCCTATGATGGTATTTAGAATAACCCAGTTGTGTGTCTGTTTGATTAATTGCTTAAGGTATTAGATATTTTAAAGTTAGGTGAATTTTATGGGTTTTTGCCTCCGTCTGGACTCACATTATATAAGCAACACTTACTTAGAATTGCAATGGAAGCCTGTTATTTATGATAGAATTGCAGTATGGAGAGCATAAAGAGACCCATAGTAGGAAAGCAGCTTAAGGAATTATGATCATAAAGGTTGCTTTTCTGACTAGGCATATTGTTCTCTGTGGAAACCCTTAAGGCTTTAACAAAAAAACAGGAGAACCATGAGGGAAATACTTGGAAAGAGGAGGAAAAAAAAAAAAAACAAACTTAGAACTTTTTATTTTTTACTTGCTAATGTGATTAACTGAAATAAATCTCTCTTTTGTCTCTTTAGTACTGCTGGCGGTGGACGGGTTTTAACTTCGGCTTTGACCTACTTGTAACTTACACCAATCGGTACATCATTTTCAAACGCAATACACTGAATCAGCCATGTAGCGGATCTGTCAGTTTACAACCTCGGAGGAGCATAGCATTTAGGTAGGATGCGATTTACCCATCCCGATCTCCTCACTAGAGAGGAAATATAAGAAATAAAACCTTGATGATTTTTACCAAGAAGAGAACTTCAGTAAGATACAGAATGTGTGAAAGTGTTAGGAACTGGTAAGACTTCATTTCTGTGAAATATATCATTAATAATCAAAATCAAAAGATCTAGTATATTAGAATGAATGGGCTGGAATATGATTGATAGAGGACCGATACTGAGTTTGAAGTTTTGTTGCTATAACTATAAATAAAATATCCAAACTAGAAGTATGGCAAGGTGCTTTTCTACCAACATGCCTTATATTATCCTTAACGTTCTACATGATTTGGTATATACAACTTTGCCTAACAGTTGAACTGGCTATCTTTTTCTAGAGAGTATGCTATAGGCTAACAAAGGGGGAAATGACTTAATGAACAGATTATTATCTTTTTAATTATTTATTTTGGTACTAGGGATTGAACCCAGGAGTACTTCACCTTTGAGCTTCATCCACAGACGATTTTATTTTTTATTTTGAGACAGGACCTCACAAGTTGCTGAGAATCTCACTAAACTGGAACTTGAACATGTCTATAATTCCAGCCTCCTGAGTTGCCCAGTGAGCAGATTGTTTTAAATCATATGTTTATACTTAGATCTAACCTCAAGGTGGATCATGTTTTTTTGGTAATAAGAGTTAAAACTGGGACCTGGAGAAGTAGCTCAGTGGTAGAGCACTTGGCTATCACAAGGACCTGGCCTCAGAAGAAAATACAGGGTAAAGTCTTTATAACATTTGATTAGGTAGTGGTTTCTTTGATAGGTTACCAAAAGAACAGGCAGGCTGATACTGGACCTTCAGTGTGTCGGCACCAGCACCATGGCGCCCTCCAGGAAGTTCTTCGTGGGGGGCAACTGGAAGATGAATGGGCGGAAGAAGTGCCTGGGGGAGCTCATCTGTACCCTGAATGCGCCCAAGGTGCCGGCCGATACCGAGGTCGTTTGTGCACCCCCCACTGCCTACATCAACTTTGCCAGGCAGAAGCTAGATCCCAAGATTGCTGTGGCTGCGCAGAACTGCTACAAAGTGACTAATGGGGCCTTCACTGGGGAGATCAGCCCTGGCATGATCAAAGACTGTGGAGCCACATGGGTAGTCCTGGGGCACTCGGAGAGGAGGCATGTCTTTGGGGAGTCAGATGAGCTGATTGGGCAGAAAGTGGCCCATGCCCTAGCAGAGGGACTCGGAGTAATCACCTGCATCGGAGAGAAGCTAGATGAGAGGGAAGCTGGCATCACAGAGAAGGTTGTTTTCGAGCAAACCAAGGTCATCGCAGATAACGTGAAGGACTGGAACAAGGTCGTCCTGGCCTATGAGCCTGTGTGGGCCATTGGTACTGGCAAGACTGCAACACCCCACAGGCCCAGGAAGTACATGAGAAACTTCGGGGATGGCTCAAGTCTAACGTTTCTGATGCAGTGGCTCAGAGCACTCGCATCATTTATGGAGGTTCTGTGACTGGAGCAACCTGCAAAGAGCTAGCAAGCCAGCCTGATGTGGATGGCTTCCTCGTGGGTGGTGCTTCCCTAAAGCCTGAATTTGTGGACATCATCAATGCCAAACAATAAGCGCCATCCATCTGTTCTTCCTGCTAAGCCAGGGATTAGGTAGTCCAGAAGCCAAGTAACTGCCCCCACCCTTCACATGCTTCTGATGTTGTCATCTGCCTCCTCTCATGGCCTAACGCACACTGTACCTTCCTTTACCGTTTACACCTTCCCCCTGTGATGGTTGGGACCAGGCCAATCCACCACTTACTATAATGGTTAAAACTAAACATGTCACCCAGGTAGCTTCTCAACTGAGAGGTGGAAGGAATGGAGCTTGCTCCATGGGTCCTCTCAGGCCCCAGTGAGGGCAGAAGAGAGAAACCATGTTCCTCTCCCTTCTCACACTGAGGCCAAGATCCTCCCCTCAGAGGCCAGGGATGTTCCTTCTCCTGTGGTGCCAACGCCTGTGTATGTTGTGTATGTAAGCTATCACACATGTAAGGGAAATAAAACACCTGGCACATCCTCTTAAAAAAAAAAAAAAAAAAAAAAAGAACAGGCAAAAAAAGAAAAATAGATAAGTTGGACCTCATCAAAACTGAGGACTTTCGTGCATCAAAATATACTATCAGCAGTGGAATGGGAGAAAACATTTGCAAACTATATATCTGATAGGAGTTAATCAGAATCCATAGAAAACAACTTCTAGATGTATAGATTTTTTAAAAAACTGAATTAAAAAATGAGCAAAGGCAGTGGTAGAGTGCTTGCCTAGCATGTATGAGACCCTGAGTTCAATACCCAGCACCACAAAAAAAAAAGAAAAAGAAAAAGAAAGGAAGGAAAAAGGAAAAAAAAGAGCAGACTTAGAGACATAATAAGCCTTGTAGGGCTGGGGTCGTAGTGCGGTGACAGAGCATTTGCCTAGCATGTGTGAGGCACTGGGTTCAATTCTCAGCACCACATATAAATAAATAAAATAAAGGTCCATTAACAACTAAACAATATTTTTTTAAAAAGGAATTTGTATAAAATTGTTCCAAAGTGATAAACAAGTGGCTAATAAGCTCATAGTGCTCAGTGAAAGTGAAATCAAAACCACAGTGAGATGCCACTTCACATCTAAGGATGGCTATTATTCAAAATAAGTGTTGACAAGGAAATAGAATAATTGGAATCCTGTGTACTGTGGATGTCGCTTAGTGGTAGAGTGCTTTCCTAGCACTTTTTGTGTGCAAAGCCCTGAGTTTTATCCCAAGCTCCCCTCCTTATCCCTGTATAAAAAAGGAAAGAAAATGTTATGATGCTTCAAAGAAATTAAACACAGAATTACTATATGATCCAAGCAGTTCCTTTTTTGTGTATATACCTAAAAGAATTGATGTTAGAGCCTTGAACAGATACTTGTATACTCATATTCATAGCAGCATTATTCGTAGTAGCCCAAGATTAGGAGCAATCCATGTGTTCATTGACAGATTATGGATAAAATGTGGTAACATACATACAACAAACATTATTCAGTCTTTAAAAGGAAGGAAATTCCAACACATGGCTAAACTTGAATGAACCTTAGAGACATAATAAGTGAAATAAGCATGTCACCAAAGGACAAATATTGAATGACCACTCATATGAAGTACTTTGAGTAGACAAATTCAGAGAGAAGGGGAATTTCATAAAAATAGAAGGGAGACTAGTAGAATAAAGGAAAGGGAGCAGGGGGAGGAAGGAGGAGAAGTAAAGAGGAAATTCTGGGAAATAATATTGACCAAATTATATTGTTATGTCATGTGCAAGTATGAATATGTAACAATCCCATAATTCTAATACACCAATAAGAAATATGGGGGGGTGGGACATAAAGTACTTTGACAAAAAAGAAAATTTATAGAGACAAAATAGACTAGTGGTTGCCAGGGCTGGGAAGGGGAAATAGGGAGTGTTTAATGGGTACAGAGTTTCAGCTGGAGAAGATGAAAATGTTCTGGAGATGGGTCACAGTGATAGTTGCAGAGCATTATCAATGTATAAAAATGATTTAAATGAACAATTTATATCATGTGTATTTTACTGTAATAAAATGTCATTTATACCCTCTGACCTCTCCCTCCCCAGAAAAAGATTTTTGAAAAGTCATTTTCAAATTATATTTCAGATATGTATACAGCATAGGTTTATAAATCCAAATGGGGTCAATTTATAGTCTGAAAAGACTTTGAAGCCTCTTATAAAATAAAAAACAGACTATGAAAGAGAAAAAAGTATTAAAGCAAGGGAGGGTTTCTTTAAATTAATCTATGTTAAAATATCTCATGTTTATTTTTCATTTTTTTTTAATCCCAGGTTACGTTTGGCTTCTTTTGATAGTAGTGGAAAATTAATATGCAGTAGAACTACTGGCTATCAAATACTTACACTTGAAAAGGATCAGGTATGTTTGAGTACTCTGAATGTTGTGTCATAATGTTTGTGTTTTGACTCTTCTTTTGAAAATTCTCAAGTAGAATTGACATTAAAATAATATTTGATTTAAAGATTGGTTTGAAAGTTTTTTTAAGGTTAAAGTACCGCATTCACTTCTGCATAACTTAGCTGATCCCACTACAGATTGAGCATCCTTAATCCAAAAAACCTGAATTTCAAGAAGCTCTGAAATCTGTACCTTTTTGAGTGCCACACATGGAAAATTCCATACCACAAGACTTGAATTCACAAAATTATTTAAAATATTATATAAAATTACCTTGAGTCTATGTGTATATGTTATATATGAAACATAAATGAATTTGTGTTTAGACTTGGTCTATCCCCAAGAGAACTCATTATGTATATTGCAGATTTTCTAAAATCTGAAACACTTCCTGGTCTCAGGATTTCAACTAAGGAATAGTCTACCTATAGAAGCATAACTGAGCCAACTAAAATAAAAGCAAAAAACACAATTTGACTTTAGGGGCATGGGAGGCTGATAATAGGGAAATGATTGTTTATCTTGAATATCTTCAAAATGTTGTGAACTTTAAGTGCTTGACCCACTGTGTACATAAGTGTATTTATTTGTACATTAATGGTAGACATCTTAAAGATAATCCAGTATGTCTCCATAACTCCTGAATATGAAAGTAACATTTTTCTCTAGCACACTAATTTTGTAAGATAACATATCTGTTATCTCAATGTAACATTCTCCAAATGAGTTCTAGATCCATGTGTTTTTTCATACATCACATGCATGTAGACGTTTCAAAATATTATGAGAAAGTCAACTATTTTCAGATGGTAAAATTACAGTGTTAAAATATTGAGGAAGTTTATTTCTATTAAAAACTAACCAGCCTGGTATGGTGGTACACACCTGTAGTCTCAGATATTTAGGAGGTCGAAACAGAAGGATTGCAAGTTGGTGGTCAGCTTGGGCAATTTAGTAAGAACCTGCCTCAAAATAAAAAAATAAAAAGGGCTGAGGATGTAGCTCACTAGCAGAGCACCTCTGGGTTCAATCCCCAGTACGAAAACAACAACAAAAACCTAATTAACATTGCGAAGGGTAAAACGTAAAGATTCACAGCCTGGATAGTTCACATAAATTCTGAGAAGATAGCAGTTTCCTCAGACCGAAGAGACCATAGTGGAACCCTCTTCGCATTACTAGGAACCTTAGAAGTAACCTCACATACCTTGGATGAGAATTTCTTGATGGCATTTGTACAGAAGGTTCTTCAGCCATTGTTGAAAATCTAGTGACAGAGATGTGGTAGGTAGCATATGAAAATGACCATTTCAAGGCAAATACATAAGGAGAGAGTTCAAAACTTTCTCCATTAGAATTCTCTGTTGGTCTTTTTGAAACCTCTGAAACTGAAAGGACAATGACTGCCCTTTACCTGGAACTTACGTCATAAATTAAAAATTATTTAAATAGATCATAGATAAATAGTAAGGACTCAAAGCAACCAGAAAATTAAAAAACATCAGAGCAAGATAGTAGTGTTTCAAATGTTGCTTATTTGTTCATTCAGTAGACATTTGTACTCCTTCTTTATACTAGGTTCTGTGCAGTTGTGAAGGAAATAAACAGGAGCCTGTGTTAATGTAGACTGGTATAAGTGAGACGATAGGATGAGCTCAGAGTAGCATGCAGCATTGACGGGGAAATCTTTAACCCATCTGAGTGGTCGAGGGTGGGTATGGTTATTAAAGGGCGAGAAAGAAGACTTCTGGAAAAGTTGAAAGGTGAATGGATACCTGAACCAAGCCTCAAACAAGCGAGAAGAAGAGCACACATGGAGTCATTCACAGAACTCAAAGAGGGTTGGAAGAGTTCAATACAAAGAGAGCCAGTACATGATGGACTACGGATAGAGTTTGGAAGGATTATAATTGGGGAGTTGTATATGTGTGTTTTAATAGATTATAGGTGCTCGTTGTAGGAAAAATAGAAAATACAAATAAGCAGAAATAAAAGTCATATGTACATCACTGCTGACATTGTTTTCTTGTATCTTTTTTTTTTTTTTTTTTTTTCAAAATTGACTCTATTAGACTTTTTGGTGGGCTGGGGGTGCTGGGGATTGAACCCAGGGCCTTGTGCATGTGAGGCAAGCACTGCACCAACTGTGCTATATCTCCAGCCCCATTAGCTATTTTATAACCTGCTTTTTTTTTATGGTGAAAAAAATATATATTTAGAATGAACTGGCTGGGACTCAGTTTAAATGATCCCAATTTTGTTAGCAACATCTTAGACATCAGAGTCAGGAGCCAGTCAAACATGCCTCCTTCTCTCCATCAGGTCTGAGCAGGCAGGTATTGACCTTGGCCATAGAGCTTCTTTATGCCCTGTTTGATCTGGTTCTTGCCAACCTTGACATCAACCATGAATAATATGTATTGTCTTTGTCTTCTACATAGCCTACATTCAGTATCAGGGGAATTTTTTTTTTTTATTCATAGCTTTTCTTACTAGTAAATATATAACTACAGTATCATTTTTATCAACTGCATGTTAGTTGTTTTGGCTATTCCTTAGTTTAAATAATTTCTCCTTATTGGATAAAGTTGTTGCTCTTTTTTCTTATTAAGAAATATACATGTGGGCCTGGGGTTGTGGCTCAGTGGTACAGCGCTTGCCTCGCATGTGTGAGGCACTGGGTTCAGTTCTCAGCACCACATATAAATAAATGAATAAAATAAAGGTCCATCAACAACTAAAAATATTTAAAGAAAAAAAAAAGAAATATAGATGTCTTTGCCAGGCACAGTGATGCATACCTTTAATCCCAGTGACTTGAGGACTGAGGCAGGAGGATCACAAGTTCAAGACCAGCCTCAACAATTTAGTGAGGACCTAAGCTACTTAGCAGGACCCTGTCTCAAAATAAAAAATAAAAAGGGTTAGGGATGTAGCTCAGTGGTAAAGCACCCCTGGGTTCAATTCCCAGAAAAAGAAAGAAGTACATATCTCTTTGTACATTTTCTGAAATTTTAAAGATAAATTTCAAGAAGTGGAATTCAGGGCTGGGGTTGTGGCTCACATGCCTTGCCTGGCATGTGTGAGATACTGGGTTCGATTCTCAGTAGCACATATAAATAAATAAAGACCCATCAACAAAACATTTTTTTAAAAAGTGGAATTCATGTCAAATGGTGCATACATACATTTTCTAATAGCCAAAATTGCACTCCAAAAATACTGTCCGTGTATACTTCCCTTAGCAACAGAGTATACCAGTATAGTGTATAATACTGTTTTCTAATCTTTTCCCTAATGTAGTAAATGAAAACAAATTATATTAGTTTTAATTTTTATTTCTTTGCTTGTTATTGGTATAGTTGTGTTTTGTATGTTTATTTGATATACCATCTTATGTAAGCTGACAGTTTATATTGCCCGTTTAATCTTTTGGTAAGGTGTTCATTTTTCATGTTAATTTAAAAAAAAATTTTTTTTATGTGGTGCTGAGGATGGAACCCAGTGCCTCACATGTGCTAGGTGAGTGCTCTACCGATGAGCCACAACCCCAACCCCTCATGCTAATTTTTTTTTTTTTTTTTTTTTTTGCGGTGCTGGGGATCAAACCCAGGGCCTTGTGCTTGCAAGGCAAGCACTCTACCAATTGAGCTATCTCCTCAGCCCACTCATGCTAATTTTTAACAGCTCATATAGTAAGTGAAGAATACCATTTGTGATAGGTTATAGTTTTTCATTTTTGTCATTTGTGTTTTCAGTCTTCAAATAATTAATCTTTTCCTTTAATGACTTCTTTTAGTGTGATCCTTAAGCCTCTTCATTCTTATTATGCCTATAAGGACATCTGTATTTTTTTTATACTCCTTTTCTGGTTTACTTTGGAGTATTTGATGATATCTCTGAAATGTATCAGGTGTATCAGTGAATTAAGCCACATCATATACTATATCCCTATAAACTTATTTTATTTTATTTTAGAACTGTTTAGTTTTAGAACTGTTTTATTGATTTCTTTATTATAAAGACAACATTGTTTTTGTTTTAATCAGGCTAAACTTAAAACACATTTTAATATCTCCTAATATCTCCTAATGCAAAACCACTTTCATTCATTCTTCTTTTTCCAAAAATCCCTGGAAGGCTGGGCATGGTGGCACACGCTTGTCATCCCAGCAACTTGGGAGGCTGAGGCAGGAGGATCACAAGTTCAAGGCTGGCTTCAACAACTTAAAGGGAGGTAGCTAGGTGGTAAAACACCCCAGGTTCAGTTCGAAGTATTAGAAAGCAAAAAAGAAACATAAATCTCTGAATTCTTTGTTTATGATTATTCTCCTGTATCAGGTGTAGAATCATTTTGTCAAGTTTCATTTGGGGATTTTGATTTCTATATATATATATAGAATAGTTTGTGGGAATTTGATATTATCCCTCTGGTATGATATTCTTTACATAAACTAAGATCATCCTTATATCTCTGTCTAGAATTTAGTTTTCACATGGTTCCTGTATACTTCCTGGAACTATAATGATAAGTATTTTATATTTCAGTTGTAATGCAAAATGAATCTTTTCTAATAATTTTTGATAACATGGGAAAGCTAGTGATTTTTGTAAATCTATTTTATAACTGTTTCACAAGCATGTTAACTAAATTTGCATTATAGAAGGTTCTCTCAGCAATATATAAGAAAGATCAGAGACATGATAATGGCAAAAATGATTATGTTGCTACAGTCCAGATAAATAGATAATAAGGAAGGTAGCAATGGAGATTAAGAAATGTTGACAAGTTCTAGAAATAAAGTGTGTTTGACACAATTTGGTGCTTAACTGTGTGTGGATGAGAAAAAGTTGTCAAAGATGGTTCCTGATTTTCTGACTTGGGCAACTTGATTTATAGTAGTGGTTTTTCCTGAACTTCGAATTATAAGAAGGAAAATGAATAGACATGTTGGTGATGGTAAAGAGAGACAATAAATTCAGTTTAGGGCACATTTAATTTGAGGACATCAAGGTGAAAATTTGATAGGGGTAGATATATGGGCCTGGAGTTTATAAATAATGCCTGGGCCAGAAAATAATGACTGGGAGAGATACCTAAAGGAATTATGAGGAGAATATAACAAGATGGATACCCAGGTAGGAACCACTGGTATTTAAGGTGTGGGCAAAAAAACTAACCTTGTGAGACATTCAAGAGCCAAGATGGGAAGTCAAAGCCAAGCTTCAAGATTGAAAGCATAGATTACCCAGAAAGGAAAGAATAGATAGCAGCCAGTAGTTGACTGTTTCAATTTGACTTGCTCTATAACTCCATGAAGACTTCACAGTTGCAAGTTGGATTTATGGATCCTAGAATTTAAACAGACAAGATATGGAGCAATAGAGATGTGGTATAGAATAGGTAGCATGAGACTCAGAGAAGCAGACATTTTAAATGTAGAAAAGAAGAAATAATCATGTGGACATAGAATTGGGAACCTAGGAAGATGTCTGCTGCTGTGATGCAATGGGCCCTGGAGCTTCCACTTCAACAGTGGAACAAGGAAAATGGCATGTAACTTTAAATGTGCTTCAATGCAGATGCAGATCTTCAGTGAGCCTGTAGGTGGAGTTAAAAGTTTGATAAAGCTGGAACTAGAATGATCTTGTTTGAGGATAGAGAATGGGGATGAATGTAACTTAATATTCAGAAATGGGTGTGCTCTTACAAGCTTCAAGTGATGTCCACATCGGCTTCCTCCTTTTCCTAGAGTTAGCCCTTTTGGCCTACCCCACCAACCCCAGCCTTACCTATACTCAAAATCCAGACTGCTGATCTTAGAACTGTTGCTTTGTCGTGGTTTAGAATCTTGGTTATTATCGTCAGTTATATGTACCATCAAAGCATTTGTCCTTCACCCAATTTATACAAATTTGACTAGGACAGGGTGACTTGAACATCTAAAGATCAACTGTGCTTTGACATCATTCCTCTCTGGTGACACTGTTAGCACAGTCAGCCTTGTTGGTGGCATCAATTTTGTTCACTGATTTTTTTTTTTTAACACTACTTTCCTTCTTTGAAAGGTACAGAGATTGTGTGTGTGTGTGTGTGTGTGTGTGTGTGTGTGTTTGGATAACATTTGTATTCCTTACCTTTATCTAAATATATCACAAAAGCTGTTTCAGTTAAGCCTACTAGGGTCACTCAATATTCTAGTTTTAGTTCATTTTCATTGCTTCAGTAAAAAATATAAACTGTAGATTAAATAGTGCTTAATGATATAGTCTCCAAAATGTGTAAAAGGAAGTGAAACTAGTGTACACTATTGTATGGAAGATACCTCAAGTATTAAAAAAGTAGGAATTCTCATTTCAGTGTTGCTTTTTTTTTTTTTTTTTTTTTTTTTGGTTGTAGATGGACATAGTATCTTTATTTGTTTATTTATTTATTTTTACGTGGTGCTGAGGATCAAATCCAGTGCCTCACACATGCTATCTTATCTGTTTAAATTCTAGGATCCATAAATCCAACTTGCTACACATGCTAAGAAAGCGCTCTACTACTGAGCCCCTCAGTGTTCCTTCTTTGCCAAATGTTGCTGCTAAAGCATATGTGAGGTTCAAAACAGATCTGTAACTTCAGTAATGGTTATATTATGGTTTTTGGGTATAGTATCAGCTCCCGTCTTTGGAGAGAGTTCATAGCATTCTCGTGTGTATTGATAAAATTGAACCTGAAAATGCTTTTACATGATAATGTTTTATGTGCCAAAGACAAGTAACTTGTTTGTCATTGGGACAGGGGGAATTTTAGAGGGAGCAGGAACCCTGCTTGATATGGTGATAATGACTTCTCCACCTGAAGCCAAGTAAGAGGCTTGGAGACCAAGTAAGGTTAGAGGATCTAATATAAAAGCTGACAATAAAGTATTAATGTAAAAATAGAACTTATTTTTATCAAAAACGAGGTGTACACTTGTCATGATTTACATAAGTTGGCTTCTTGTGTTTATTGCTGTTTTGAAAATAGCCGTGCTCGTATTCCTTTCAAAGTAAGTTCACTGTGTTTACCTATTTACCTGTTCACTGTGTCTCATAAAGTATGTGTGAACTTGACAAAAAAATTTGCAATAATGAAAATAACTACACCTGTTCAGTATTTAATATATAGTTACTTTACAAAACCTTCTATACATTGTCTCATTTGATCCCCAGTACAATCTTATAAGATGGGTTTTCCTCTTATCCCAATTTTACAGCAAGGAATCTGTAGTTGACAGGGTCACACATTTAGTAAGGCAGGAGTTTTTGAGATTTGAGTTGTGGCTCTTGGACTCCAGGCACAAACAAACTCTTAATTCCATGTTATCTCCTTTGGTTCACTCAATTCAGTAGCTCTGTTTTTAAATTAATTTTGCTTTTTAAATATTGCTATTTAGTTGTCATTAAACATACAAATCTGTCTTATAGGAACAAGTGGTGATGAACTTGGACAGCAGGCTTCTGATCTTCCCTTTATATATCTGCTGTAACTTCTTGTATATATCGCCAGAAAAAAGAACTGAAAACAATCGTCACCCAGAAAATCCAGAAAACTGAGGATCCTCATCAGTTGGAAACAGTAGCACTTTGAAAACTTTTTAGGCCAGCTTTAATTTAATGGCCCTACTGATATTCACATCTAAGGTGACTAATATTAACAAAGGCCTTATGAACTGTACAGATAATTCAGAAGATAGTTCTTACACTTGTTACATTTCTATGCATATATGAAAAAAGCATTTTAAAGCCAAGAAAACATCTCAAACCATGTATGTTATAAAGATGTCAGCTCATGCTTTTAAGTTAGCATTAGTAGAAAATTGCTGTAGGTAAATTTTACATTTCTTTGCAACAAAATATAGATTTAATTTTTAGCTTAAAATTTGATCCTGCCTAACATTATTTTGCTAAAAGAATGCTAAGGGAATAATTTGAACGGCCAATTACAAATGCTCTTTCAATTGGTGCCTTTAAAGCTGTCCTTCAATTTTTTCAACTACTCATTTTAATTCCCCCATTTAGTCTAATACCATTCCAATCTATACTTATTTTTAATCATTAAATTTTTTTTTCATGGTTTGGGGAGACTAAGCTGAGGAACTTTTTTAAAAACTTAAGTATTTTCATGCCTCTTTTTTTTCCTAATTTAGCTTCCCTGGGATTTCAGCAACAACAAAAGTCAGCTTTAGACCTTCAGATGAACTTGAATGAGGGAAAAAATCAGTTTGATTCTGAGAATATTCCTTTGCCTTACATGGTCTTATCTTTGACATTCTGTATACATTTATTATTAGGTTATGAATTATTTATGTACCAGATAATACAGTTTTAAACATTTTCATGTTCTCTGATCTTTAGAATTATTTATGTTCAGATTTTAGTTGGGAATCCTGTTTCATACTTAAGCTCAGGACTTTGTAACCTCTGAATTGAGTGCCTTTGAGTTATACATACTAATAAAAATTTCATAGTTAATGTACATAGGTTTGGAGGATCTAATATAAAAGCTGATAATAAAACATTAATGTAAAAATAGAACTTATTTTTGTCAAAAATGAGATATACACTTGTCATGATCTACATAAGTTGGCTTCTTGTGTTTATTGCTATTTTGAAAATAGCCATGCTCATTTTCCTTTCAAAGTAAGTACTTTTGTGGTTAATGTATATTTTTAGTATGTTTTTTAAAATGGGAATCATTTTTATGTATCTGTGCAAATAATAAATGCCCATTTGGAAAAAAGTTAATAAATAGCTCTTATTTAAAATGGACAAACAATTAAAACTAGGATTTTTGTTTTGTTTTGTTTTCTAGTCAGATTTTTTTACCCACTGCTTTTAAGTTTTAAAGTTATTAGTTTTTCTCAGTAGTGTGTTGATAGGTTCATAAATTGCTTTTGTCTTTTGAGAATTCATCCATTTGGTTGAAATAAAGGACGCTTTAAATGCCTCCTGCTCCACTTTTAGAACTGGCTATTTCAAGAAGACATACTTTTTAATTTTATATTTGGCTGTAATTATATCTTTCTCATGAGGTTTTTTTTTCTTTATCACTGCATAAGAGCTTCATTATCCTTTATACATTAAAAAACAATGCTAGACTTCAGTTGGATTATTTGAATAAACTTTTATGAATCTTGGAAGTAAAGATAACTAAACTGAGTATATTGACAAGGAAAATTAACTATTTCATTCACTTGTAAATATGAACTGGAGAAATTGGAATTATATCTGGTTCCTATTCATTGGTTCTTTCCAAGTTGCTTATGTCATCTATAGACAGTATAATTATTTCTTCCATCACAAGCAGTTTATGTTCTCATTTGAGAAATTGGTAATTGCAAGCTAGTTGAGAGTAAAGAATCTGCTTTTCTTTTCTTACCACTTACTATCTGCATAGCATTCTTTTCAATAGGAATATTTTCAATAAAGTGGTAGTACTATCAGCTGAAGTATCATATAAACTATTGTATATAAGCTTTTGTATTTGTCAGCTCTTGCTTCTACCAATATTTTTTTGGTTTGGTTTTTCACTGCTATGGCCAGAAAGCAGTATGTATCCATTGATAATTATTTTTGCTTGTTTATCAGTAAAGAAGAGATCTTTAAGAGAATATGTTCATGTTGAATTATTTAAGATATGAATGTACCCTTTTTTCCCTTTTTTTTTTCTTATAGATTTAGATTGAAATTTAGCAAGATAGGCAAAATTAAGTGCAAAACAGTGAGTCACCAACTTTTTTTTAACCAAGTGTTTAGCAGCTACTTTTTAATCTCATTCCAAGTCATTCAATAGGATTAACTTCACAGTAAACAATTTTCACCATCAAATGCAAAAGTAAGGCTAGTAGGCCATTAAAACTTAGTTAAAAATATTTAAAAATTAAATTGACTCTTTCAGGCTGGGGATATAGCTCAGTTGGTAGAGTGCCTGCCTCGCAAGCACGAGGCCCTGGGTTCAATCCCCAGCACCGTAAAAAAAAAAAAAAAAAAAAAAAAATTAAATTGACTCCCTAGCCACACTGGAAGAGTTTAGTAGCCACTTGTAGCTGGCAGCTGCCATATTGGACAAAGGAGATAGTTACAGAGTATTCCCATAATTTTGCAGAAAGTTCTGATAGTTGGTTTTAGAATATATCGGACTAGTAGCGATGAAACTGTTTAAAGTTACATTACCTTAAAAATGAACCCATGTAAAGAACAGAAAAAATCAATAGAGCCAGAGGTGCAAATGATAAGCATAGATGACTTATCAGTCACCTGAAAGAAAATGTTGGCATATTGTGGGCTTAAGCACTTGACTGGATCGAAAAGGGAGGAAAAAGCTGGGTAGAGTGCTTGCCTAGCATTAATGAATCCCTGGGTTCAGTGATCTCCCTGTACCACACACACACACACACACAAAATAAACAGGAATATTGTGGCACAGCCAGGTGGACACTGTGGTACATGCCTATAATCCCAGCAACTCAGGAAGCTGAGGTAGGATTGCAGGTTCAAGGTCAACCTGGGCAACTTAGACTCTATCTCAAAAAAGGACTGGGGAGAGATATGTCTCAGTGGTAGAATGACCCTGGGAATAACAAAAAAAGCACATTACAATTCTCCCAACCAGAGAGTTTTTAATTCTTATCAAACTACAGGGGTGCAAAAAACAAACAGCCTCAAACACCATCAGTCAATTGTTACTTAATGATCAGACTTTACATGTAATAGGGAAGCAGTGTTTGCTGGCTCAACAGCATGCTTCCTGGTGATTAATATGAAATAGGACTAGCAAAGTTAAAATAACTACTTGGGTTAAAATTAAATTCCCCAGGCCAATTAAATGCTGTTTTTGTTTGTTTCTTTTTTCTTTTTCTTTCTTCCTTTTTTTTTTTTTTTTTTGTACAAAGTGATGGGGATCAACTCAGGGTCTCCTGCATGCTAGTCAAGCACTCTACTGCTGAGCTGTGGCCACAGCCCAAGGTGTATGTTTTTGGTTCTTTTAACCTAACATTTAAAATTGACCATTTTAGTTCTTTAAAAACAACCTTCTCTTGAACTTCTGTAATATCACACTTGATTTCTATTTCTCTGACCATTCCTTAGTTTCCTTTTGGGGTGTCTTCTCTGGCTGTCTCTAGACCCTCTCCTGAGTCTGCAGTGGGAGGTTTCACATACCCTCATGGCTTCATAGGAACATCTGTATTCTAATGATTCCTTTTTCTATAGTTCAGCCTAGATCTCTCTTCCAAGTTTCAGATATACAGCTAGTTGGACTCTATTCATGGGTGGTGTGATTTAGCATCTCAAATTAGCATGTCCAGCATGAACATACTGCTTTCCCAGATTTTGTCTCATATGCCTCATTTCTAGAAATACTACACAGTTGTGCATGCCAGAAATGTAGATGCCATTCTTAAATTTTCTGACTCCCTCATGTGCTGCATCCGTGATCAAGTTCTTTCATTTCTACCACTTATATCTCAAACGCAGTCACTTTCTCACTGCACTGCCACTGTAATTTTTCCAGCTACTATAATTTGTGTTCCCCCAAAGATGTGTTCAAAACTTAGTCCTCAATGCAACCGAGGTGTGACTTTTCAGAGGTGATAAGGTCGTGAGGGCAGAACCTTCTTGAATGGACTAACACGTTAATTGCAAGAAAGGCATTCTTCCCTCTCTTGTATGTGCTGTCTTGCCATGTTATGCCTTCTGCGATGTCCTGACACAAGTGTGCCCTCCCCAAGGCCAGCACTTTGATTTGGCCTTCCCAGCCTCCAGAACTGTGAGAAATAAATTTCTTTTCTTTATAAATTACTCTGTCTCTGGTCTTCTGTTACAGCAACACGAAACGGAAGAAGATGGTTGTGCCAGTCTCCTATGTTTTCCTGTAAACAAGTCTCCACATTACCTAAAAAGTTCTCTGAATAAACTCAAATCCAATTCTCTCTCATCCTTCAAACTCCCCATTTACCCTCAGGATAGCCCTTTACCATGGCTTATAAATCTGTTTTACTGCTGGGCATGGTGGCTCAGGCCTATAATCCTGGCAACTCAGGAGGGTGAGGCAAAAGAGGATCACAAGTTCAAAGTCAGCCTCAGCAACTTAGTGAGTCCCTATCTCAAAATAAAAAATAAAATATATATCTGTTTTGCCCGTACATTTACATCTCTCCCTTGCCTCTCATCCTTGCACATGCAGTCTCTCCTGCCTGGACAGTCTCTTCCACCTTTCCCAGTCACAAACGTTACCCTCTCTCATCTGGCTAGTTTCTAGTCACACTTAAGGTTTGTTCAAACATCATTTCCTTCTGGAAACTTAACATTTCCCCCTCAAAACCAGTTAGGTTCTGTTATGGTTTGGATATGAGGTGTCCCCCAAAGGTTCCTGATTTAATGTAGAGATGTTTTAAGGTGAAGTGATTGGACTGTGAGAGCTGTAACCTAATCAGTCTATCTAGTTTGAATGGGCTGGGTGGGAACCAGAGGCAGGTGGGTTGTGGCTGGAGCAGGAGGTGGATCACAGGTCGTGCCCTGGAAGGCTGCATCTCTCCTGTGGCCTCTTCCCTCCCTGCCCCTGTGCTTCTTGACCCCACCATAAGTTGAGCAGATTTCCTCCCCTGGGCCCAGAGCAATAGAGTCATTTTTCTTATCTAAATTGTTGTCCGGTCTTTTGGTCACAGCAGTACAAAGCCGACTAGAACAGTACTCATCACACATGCTTTCCTAATGGCCCGGCCTCCCCACCATTGTTCTGTCACTCTCATTTACATTGCTCATTGCACTTGAAACTACTCTCTGATCGATCCTCTGATACGTTAAGTGTGCGATAAATGTGTAAATATCATCATTAATCAGGCCTCTCTACTAATTTAATTTTCAGATGTTTCAGCACCTTGACCCTTGCTGAAGCTAACCTTCAGAGGACTAGTTCCCAGAGAAAGTGAACGACTCCCTCCGGAGTGCCTTTCATAGGCAAACAGCCAATCCCAAATTCATTTTCTCAATCACTTAAAGGAACCGTCTAATTAGACCCATACCAGCGTCTGCTGAAGTGATTCAAACTAACCAGTCAAAGCTGCCATATGTCCCCCGCCTGGCCCATTCCTTCCCATGAAAACCACAGTCAAGTCTTACCCATATTTCCCCGTGCTCCCTCTGACCAACCCTGGTGTTTCCCTGTGTAGTGTATTATGCCATCCTCCTAAGTTGTGTCTTACCATCCCTGATTAAGACAAATTCCAGCACATTAAAAAAACACATTTACTAAGTGCTTGCAATGTGCTATTCTTCATAACAACCTAAAATAATAAAATTTTTATTTTTTGTACTAGGGATTGAACCCAGGGACCTTCAACCACTTAGCCACATCCCCAGTCCATTTTTTATTTTTTATTTTTATTTTTCCTGTTAAGTTGCTTAGGGCCTCGCAAAGTTGCTGAGACCGGCTCTGAACTCGTGATCTCATGATCTTCCTGCCTCAGCCTCCCAAGTCGCTGGAATTATAGAACGCGCCACTACAATAATAAATTTTAGGATCTGAGAAATTCTCCAGAGAGAAGTGGGAACTGGACTCAGGACCATTCTGGAGAGTACTTCCGCAAATTCTTTTAGACAGTTAAACATGCACTAAGCAGTAATCACAAACCTATACACAATTACTCATAGCTGCTTTAATTGTACTAGCCAAGAAATTGGAAACAAGCAAAATATCCTAAAATGATGAATGACTGAGCGGTGGCACATCTACACTATGGAAGACTACTCTAATAAAAATGAACAGCCTGTTGATATAGCAACCTGGATGATCTCAAGGGCATTATGATGAATGAAAACTAGTCAATTTTAAAAGATCTCATACCACATGATTCCATTTTTGTAACATTCTCAAAATGAAAAAAATTATAGAGATGGAAGAAAGGACAGTGATATACAGGAGTCAGGAGGTGGGATGTAAAGGAGTTTCATGAGGGAGGTCTCTGTGGTGATAATAATTCTGCATCTTTACTGTGTTTACACAAATCTACACGTGATAAAGTAACAAGACTGTACATACATACCAATGTCAACTTCCTGGTTTGGCACTGTACAGTAATTTCATAAGATATGATTGTCAGCTGAAAAGTACATAAGACCTCTCCACTACCTTTGCAACTTCTTGTTAACATAATTATTTCAAAATAAAAAAAAAAAAAAACCTCTAGATTAATCACTGGTGACAGTAGGTCGTGTTTCCTCAGGAACTGTGAAAACCATCTGCTTTCCCTAGCAGTCCAAACCCAGTTATCAGCCCTGGCTTCTCCAGAGTTACTGAGGTGAGTTTATTGAGGTGCATGCTGTAGACTGGATGTTTCTGTCCCCTTGAAATTACGTTGAAACCTAATCCCTGATATGATGGTGTTAGGAGGTGGGTCCTTGAGCGTGGAGCCCTCATGAATGAGATTAGCACTCTCATAAAAGAGGTCCCAGAGCACCAGCTAGCCCCTTCCACCACGTGAGGATGCAGAAGTCACCTTCTATGAAGAAGATGCCTCACCAGCCACCAAATCTACCAGCACATTGATCTTGAATTTCCTAGCCTCTAAAACTATGAGACGTGAGTTTCTGTTGTTTATAAGCCACTTGGTGTACAACACTTTGTTACAGCAGTCTGGACAGAGAGCAGAGCTGCCCTTCAGTGTGTCCTGGTTGGCAGGAGGTTGATCTACCCAATTGGGGAAATTAAAAAATCTGAAGGGGGGTTTCAAGATGGCGGACTAGAGGGCGGCTGCATTTCTTGTTGCTCCAGGACTCAAGATTCAAAAGAGGAGATAGTCAGTGACTTGGGACCAACTCAAAGCCGCTGGGTGAGTCTCTCCCACTGGGGAGGCATCACGGATGGGGCGGTAGCCCCGGAATGCAGAGAACTTTGTGAAGTAGAGTGGCTCGGAGAGACACCCCTCCCCCCGCTGGAGCGGTAAACATGGACAGCGAAGTGGAGCGAAAAAACCCAGCGAAAAAACGGCGAAGTGAAGTTTCCAGGACTGCGCGCAGCTTCTCTAAGGAGGGGCAACCTAAGGAGACTCGTCTGCGAAGGGTGAGGCTCCCAGGCCCAGGAGGTAGGTCCGGGCCCCTGGGAACATTGCCTGGAAAGGCTGCCCTGCCCAGGTGGCAAGACACCCCTCCCCCCGCTGGAGCAGTGAACTCGGAAAGCGGGGAACTTTGCAGAGGAGGCTGTGCAACACACCGCTTGGTTTTGGAGCGATCTGCCGGGGCTCCTGTGGCTGCCAGAGAAAGAGTTGGGCGGCGAGCTATTTGGTCTCAGCAACTGCCTGAGCAATGGGGAGGGGGCTGTCTGGAGGAGGTGGAGGTGCGCAGTGAGTGGCTTGGTCCCCAAGCGCCCACACAGAACACTGGGTGGCTGCCTGGAGGAAGAGACGAGCGGCGGGTCACTGGGGCTTGGAGCATATGTACGAGGCTCCAAGTGACTGCTCAGAGGACGGGTTGCATAGCCAGGCGATTAGGTGCATAGCACGGTCCGGTCTGGGGACCTAGGCACTTTTCTTGAAAGAACTACACAGAGACAAGCTGAGGGGTGGAGCGAAGGTTCCAGGACTGCGGGCAGCTTCTCGGAGGAGGGGCTACCTAAGGAGACTCGTTTGCAAAGGGCAGGGCTCCCAGGCCCAGGAGGTAGGTCCAGGCCCCTGGGAACGTTGCCTGGGAAGGCTACCCTGCCCAGGCGGTAGTTGTGAACTGAGGGGAACCTCTAGGAGGGGAACTGACCAGCGAGACCTCCCACCGGGTGAGTCTTCCCCACCAGGTGAGGTTTTCCCACAAGGACGGTAAAACCAGAGACACAGGCCCAAACAGGCCTTGCCCCAGCCCGCAACCTAGTTCCCCTTTGGATGACCATTGGTCAACAAGTGGAGGCACCTCTGCCCACTAGCAGGGAATATACCCCACCTGAAGACCACCACACCTAGAGAGGCAGCTACCTAGGGGAACACCGCAGTATCAACTTCCTCTAAGACTTCAGGCTACTGAAGGATAAGAGGGGATACACTAGCAATCTTCAGGGACATTATAAGTCAATAGAGGAAATCTGCAACATCTCTGCAGTCCACTGACACCTGAACGACATGAGAAAACAAGGGAAGAAAATGCCCCAAACAAATCTGGATGTTACATCAATAAAATCCAATGACAGCATGGCAGAAGAAATGTCAGAAAGGGAGTTCAGAATGTACATAATAAACATGATAAGGGAAGCAAACGATGAAATGAAAGAGCAAATGCAGGCATTGAATGAACGCACCAATCGACAGTTAAAAGAGCAAATACAGGAAGCAAAAGACCATTTCAATAAAGAGTTAGAGATATTGGAAAAAAAACAAACAGAAATCCTTGAAATGAAGGAAACAATAAACCAAATTAAGAACTCCATAGAAAGCACAACCAATAGGATAGAACACCTGGAAGACAGAACCTCAGATATTGAAGACAAAATATTTAACCTCGAAAACAAAGTCGAACAAACAGAGAAGATGGTAAGAAATCATGAACAGAATCTGCAAGAACTATGGGATATCATGAAAAGGCCAAATTTGAGAATTATTGGGATTGAGGAAGGCTTAGAGAAACAAACCAAAGGAATGAACAACCTATTCAATGAAATAATTTCAGAAAATTTCCCAAATCTGAAGAATGAAATGGAAAATCAAGTTCAAGAGGCTTATAGGACTCCAAATACACAAAATTACAACAGACCCACACCAAGGCACATTATTATGAAAATACCTAACATACAAAATAAAGACAGAATCTTAAAGGCTGTGAGAGAAAAGAACCAAATTACATTCAGGGGGAAACCAATACGGATATCAGCAGATTTTTCAATCCAGACCTTAAAAGCTAGAAGGGCCTGGAATAACATTTTTCAAGCCCTAAAAGAGAATGGATGCCAACCAAGAATCTTATACCCAGCAAAACTTACCTTCAGATTTGACGACGAAATAAAATTCTTCCATGATAAACAAAAGCTAAAAGAATATACAAAAAGAAAGCCAGCATTACAGAACATTCTCAGCAAAATATTCCATGAAGAAGAGATGAAAAACAAAGAAGCAAATCAGCAAAGGGAGGAGCTATCCTAAAGGAACTCTCAAATAAAGAGGAACCAAGTCATGTCAAAAATAAACAAATAAATGAATAAAATGAGTCAAATGACCAGGAATACAAATCATATCTCAATAATAACCCTGAATATTAATGGCCTGAATTCATCAATCAAAAGACATAGACTGGCAGATTGGATAAAAAAGAAAGATCCAACAATATGTTGCCTGCAAGAGACTCATCTCTTAGAAAGAGATACCCAAAGACTAAAGGTGAAAGGATGGGAAAAAACTTACCATGCACATGAACCCAGCAAAAAAGCTGGGGTATCCATCCTCATTTCAGATAAAGTGGACTTCAAGCCAAAGTTAGTCAGAAGGGATAAAGAAGGACATTTCGTACTGCTTAAGGGAACCATAAATCAGCAAGACATAACAATCATAAATATCTATACCCCAAACAGTGGTTCACCCATGTATGTCAAACAAATCCTTCTCAATCTCAGAAACCAAATAGACCACAATACAATAATACTAGGTGATTTTAACACGCCTCTCTCACCACTGGACAGATCTTCCAAACAAAAATTGAACAAAGAAACCATAGATTTCAACAACACAATCAATAATTTAGACTTAACAGACATTTATAGAATATACCATTCAACGAAGAGTGAATACACTTTCTTCTCAGCAGCACATGGATCCTTCTCTAAAATAGACCATATATTATGCCACAAAGCTAATGTTAGCAAATACAAGAAGATAGAGACACTTCCTTGTATTTTATCAGATCATAATGGATTGAAACTAGAAATAAATGAAAGAGTAAAAAACAGAAATTACTCCAACACCTGGAGATTAAACAATATGCTATTATATGATGAATGAATAACAGAAGATATTAGAAAGGAAATTAAAAATTCTTAGAGGTAAATGAGAACAAAGAAACATCATATCAAAATCTCTGGGACACTATGAAAGCAGTACTTAGAGGAAAATTTATTTCCTGGAGCGCATTCAATAAAAGAAGCAAAACTCAACAAATAAACAACCTAACACTACAGCTCAAAGCCCTAGAAAAAGAAGAACAGACCAAGACCAAAAGTAGTAGAAGACAGGAAATAGTTAAACTCAGAGCTGAAATCAACGAAATTGAAACAAAAGAAACAATACAAAAAATTGACAAAATAAATAGTTGGTTCTTCGAAAAAAAAACAAAATTGATAAACCTTTAGCCACACTAACAGAAGACGAGAGAAAACCCAAATCACCAAAATTCGGAATGAACAAGGAAATATCACAACAGACACGATTGAAATACAAAACATAACTAGAAGCTATTTTGAAAAGCTATACTCCAACAAAATAGAAAATTTCGAAGATATCAACAAGTTTCTAGAGACCTATGAATTGCCTAAACTAAACAAGGAGGACATACACAATTTAAATAGACCAATTTCAAGTAATGAAATAGAAGAAGTCATCAAAAGCCTACCAACAAAGAAAAGTCCAGGACCTGATGGGTTCTCAGCCGAGTTCTACAAAACCTTTAAAGAAGAGCTCATTCCAATACTCTTCAAAGTATTCCATGAAATAGAAGAGGAGGGAACCCTCCCAAACTCATTCTACGAAGCCAATATTACCCTGATACCTAAACCAGACAGAGACACATCGAGGAAAGAAAATTTCAGACCGATATCCTTAATGAACATCAACGCAAAAATTCTGAACAAAATTTTAGCAAATTGCATACAAAAACATATTAAAAAGATAGTGCACCATGATCAAGTGGGTTTCATCCCAGGGATGCAAGGTTGGTTCAACATCAGGAAATCAATAAATGTCATTCACCATATCAACAGACTTAAAGTCAAGAATCACATGATTATTTCAATAGATGCAGAAAAAGCATTTGATAAAATACAGCACCCCTTCATGCTCAAAACACTAGAAAAAATAGGGATAGTGGGAACGTTCCTTAACATTGTAAAGGTCATCTATGCTAAGCCCTTGGCTAATATCATTCTCAATGGTGAAAAAACTGAAAGCATTCCCCCTAAAATCTGGAACAAGGCAGGGATGCCCTCTCTCACCACTCCTATTTAATATCGTCCTTGAAACTCTAGCCAGAGCAATTAGACAGACCAAAGAAATTAAAGGGATACGAATTGGAAAAGAAGAACTCAAACTATCCCTATTTGCTGATGATATGATTATATACTTAGAGGAACCAGGAAATTCCACCAGAAAACTCTTAGAACTCATAAGTGAATTCAGTAAAGTAGCAGGATACAAGATCAATGCTCATAAATCCAATGCATTTTTATACATAAGTGATGAATCTTCAGAAAGAGAAATTAGGAAAACTACCCCATTCACAATAGCCTCGAAAAAAATAAAATACTTGGGAATCAATCTCACAAAAGAGGTGAAAGACCTCTACAATGAGAACTACAGAACACTAAAGAAAGAAATTAAAGAACACCTTAGAAGATGGAAAGATCTCCCATGTTCCTGGATAGGCAGAATTAATATTATCAAAATGGCCATACTACCAAAAGTTCTATACAGATTCAATGCAATTCCAATTAAAATCCCAATGATGTACCTTACAGAAGTAGAACAAGCAATCATGAAATTCATCTGGAAGAATAAGAAACCCAGAATTGCTAAAGCAATCCTTCGCAGGAAAAATGAAGCAGGGGGTATTGCAATACCTGAACTTCAACTGTATTACAAAGCAATAGTAACAAAAACGGCATGGTATTGGTACCAAAATAGACAGGTAGATCAATGGTACAGAATAGAAGACACAGACACAAACCCAAATAAATATAATTTCCTCATACTAGACAAAGGGGCCAAAAATATGCAATGGAGAAAAGATAGCCTCTTCAACAAATGGTGCTGGGAAAATTGGAAATCCATATGCAACAAAATGAAACTAAAACCATATCTCTCACTGTGCACAAAACTAAACTCAAAATGGATTAAGGACCTCGGAATCAGACCAGAGACCCTGCATCTTATAGAAGAAAAAGTAGGTCCAGATCTTCAACATGTCGGCTTAGGACCAGACTTTCTCAACAGGACTCCCATAGCACAAGAAATAAAAGCAAGAATCAACAACTGGGATAGATTCAAACTAAAAAGCTTTCTCTCAGCAAAGGAAAATATCAGCATTGCGAAGAAAGAGCCTACAGAGTGGGAGAAAATCTTTGCCAATCATACTTCAGATAGAGCACTAATCTCCAGAATCTATAAAGAACTCAAAAAACTCAACACCAAGACTACAAATAACCCAATCGACAAATGGTCTAAGGAAATGAACAGACACTTCACAGAAGAAGACCTACAAACAATCAACAAACATATGGAAAAATGTTCAACATCTCTAGTAATAAGAGAAATGCAAATCAAAACCACCCTAAGATTCCATCTCACCCCAATCAGAATGGCGATTATCAAGAATACAAGCAACAACTGGTGTTGGCGAGGATGTGGGGAAAAAGGTACACTCATACATTGCTGGTGGGGCTGCAAATTCGTGCAGCCACTCTGGAAGGCAGTATGGAGATTCCTTAGAAAACTTGGAATGGACCTACCATTTGACCCAGCTATCCCACTCCTTGGCCTATACCCAAAGGACTTAAAATCAGCATACTACAGAAATACAGCCATATCAATGTTCATTGCTGCTCAATTCACCATAGCCAGATTGTGGAACCAACCTAGATGCCCTTCAGTTGATGAATGGATACAGAAACTGTGGCATATATATATACAATGGAATACTACTCAGCCATAAAGAATGATAAAATTAAGGCATTTGCAGGCAAATAGACGAAATTGGAGAATATCATGCTAAGTGAGATAAGCCAATCTCAAAAAACCAAAGGAAGAATGATCTCGCTGATAAGTGGATGATGATACATAATGGGGCGTGGGAGGGGTTAGTTTTAGGGTTAGAATGAGGGTTAGGGAGGGGGGCAAGAATGGGGGAAGGAAGGACTGTATAGAGGGAAAAGAGGGATGGGAGAGGTGGGGGGAAGGGGAAAAATAACAGAATGAATCAACCAACATCACCCTATGTAAATTTATGATTACACAAATGGTATGCCTTTATGCCATGTACAAACAGAGAAACAACATGTATCCCATTTGTTTACAATAAAAAAAAAAAATCTGAAGGGTAATTGCCATGGTCCCAGTTGTTTCTTCCTACTTTTTGGGTCCACTAGGTGACCTGAAGTTTCCTGGGACACAGATCTGCTTCTCCCTCCAATCCCGGGGCTCATGTGTGCAGAGACCTGCCCTGTCAGCTGCACCCTGACACAATGCCATTCACAGTACAGAAAACTTGGTTCCTGCTATGGCTCCACAGGCCTACTGCCTGCTGTCTGTGGATGGTTTGACCCCTGCCCACTCCTGCTGCCTTGAACCTTCCTGGGAAAACAGATCTGCTTTCCCTTTTCGTCATCATCCTAGACTATGTTGAATTTGTTGAACTGGGAAATTTCTCAGTTTCTTGGAAATCAGGCAACTTCCCTGATCTCTGTGCTAGTATGGATTTAGGGACTGGGAAAGAGAAGATTGATCCTTTGCAATCTGTCTTCACCTACTTTCCATTAAAACAATTTTCTGCAAGTTCATCAATGGCCTCATGCTGCTATATCCAGCTGACAGTTCTCAGTTCTTATTTTAAAGGATTCTCTACTACATTTGACATAGCCAATGGTATTGATTTCCTGAGCTACTCCAACAAATTAGCAAAGACTTGTTAGCTTAAGAAAATAAATTTATTCTTGCACAGTTCTAGATGTCAGAAATCTAAAATTGGTTTCAATAGGCCAAAACCAAGCACCAGAACAGTTGCACTTCCTCCAGAATTTCTAGAGAAGAATCTGTTCCTTGCCTCTCCCAGCTTCTAGTGGCTGGAGGCATTCCTTGGCTGTGGCTGCATCACTCCAAGTTAGCATCTGTGGTCACATTTCTGCGTGTATAAATCTCCCTGTTATAAAGATATTTCTGATAGCATTTAGGACCCACTTTGATCCCAGCATAATTTCCCTCTCAATATCCTTAACTATATCTGCAAAAACTTTCCCATGTAAGGTAACAGGGATAAGGACCAGACATCTTTGGGGAGGCCATTATTTAGCCTGCTATCCTGGTCCTTCTCAAAGCTCTACCCCCTTGAATTCTGAGACTCTTCACTAACATTTTTACACTTGACATTTGTATCTTGTCACTCTTCTCTTTGGAATAACCTCATGGATTCCTGTATCTTTACAGGAATTCAAATGTTCAAATTCCCCTATCTTTACTTCTGATCTCTCCCTGTAAATACCAGACTCAGCCTGCATATAATCAAATGCCTGCCAAAAATATCTATTTGGATGTTGATAGTTAATAGTTTAACAAAATGGAATTCAGGTTCTCTACCACAAGCAGAAGTGTAACTAGATTCTCAGACTTCAAAGCAAATATAAACAAAAAGAGAACTCCACTGAAGTGATGAGGGGTGTAAAGGCACAGAAAGGTCCCATTCTATTCCTTGACAGAGGAACACTCATAAAAGGGATCATCCTTATTTTAAAACATATTTCTTAGGTGTAGGTGGACACCATACCCTTACTTTATTTTTATGTGGTGCTGAGGATCGAACCCAGCGCTCACCGGTGGTAGGTGAGCACGCTAACACTGAGCCACAACCCCAGTCGGGGTCATGCCTTTTTCCTTCTCCATGTGTCTTCCATGTGCACTTGCCTTCATGTTTCAAGTAAGTGAGAAATCCTTGCTTTCTCACTTAATAAACATCACTCAGACACACACACACACAGCCTTTCTGCCAGAGCAAACAAAACAGGGCCTCTTTTTCAAAAATTAGAATTTCAAGATGGTGGCAGCTGGATATTAAAGTGTGATTAAAGTGTGGGGCCTTTCCAAGCACAGAACCCTGTGCAGTTGTACAAGTCACATGCTGTGAAATAACCTATCTGGGAGTCATGTCGTATCTTCTCTCTTTTCCCACTGCCAGTCACCAAGAACTGCCATACTGATCCTCAAATATTTTCTGTTCTGTTCTTACTCCTTCTCTTTCATCATTGCCCTAGTGCAGGTTCTCATTTCCTCCATCTATTCCAAGACATCTAGTTCAAGACTTTAGATCTGGTAGTTAGAATGAATCATATAAAACAAGAATCTGGTTGTGTAACTACCCAGCTTGAAATGCTCCAGTAGCTTTAATCACCTTAAGGATAAAGTACCAGTCACTCAGTATGATCTCCCATAATGAACTCAGTATGATGATAATATCAAACTACCTATAGGGCTTGCATAGTGTAACAAACAGACAGCTGCTCGTTAATATTGCAGCTACTACTTACTACCCTTTACCTAGGCAACTCATAACAGTATGTGTCATACAGTTAGTCCCATATGTGTTAGACAATATTATTATTATTTTTTTTGTTTTTGTTTTTTTGCGGTACTAGGGATTGAACTCAGGGCCTTCTGCTTGCAAGGCAAGCACTCTACCAGCTGAGTTATCTCCCCAGCCCAGACAATATTATTATTCCAGGAAACCTTCTTGAAAGACCAAGCTGAAAGTCCTTTTATGCCTCCATGGCACATGGCACACATTTCTTATCTTACCAATTACTGTGAAAATGTCAGTCTGTCTCCATAACTAGAGTGCAAGCTCCTTGAGGCAGGGACCATATCATTCATTATTTTTTCATCCTAGTGCCAAAATGATATAGTGTCGTACACACAGTAGGCATTAAAAACCATAATCTCCAGGTTCAGAGGAGGCAATGCATCCGGGACACGATTCTGTTTGTATATTAAATGTTTGTATATGAAACCTGATTTCCAACATAACTCCCAACCATTTTTGAAGTCAAGAAAAGAAACACAAAAGAAAGAAAGAAATGTTTCAGCCACTGAGGTTACCATATTTCTCTTCTCACAGCTATATGGAACAATCCCTTGGATTCCCATAATTTTCCTGTCTTCCCTGGGGGCAATGTCTTCAATCTCCCTCCCTCCCTCCCTCCCTCCCTCCTTCCTTCCTTCTTTTTATTGTAAACAAATGGGATACATGTTGTTTCTCTGTTTGTACATGGTGTAAAGGCATACCATTTGTGTAATCATAAATTTACATAGGGTAATGTTGTTTGATTCATTCTGTTATTTTTTCCCACCCCTCAATTCTTGAACCTCTCTCTTCCACACATTAGTGTAGTCTGCCAGGATAATCCCAAGAGTCTGAGAATCAAGCCTCAGGTATGGTGGAAATCCTATGTTACGGTGGGTTCTCTTGTAGAAAGTTGGATTGTGGGGCTGGGGTTGTGGCTCAGGGGCAGAGTGCTTGCCTAGAACCTGGGAGGCACTGGGTTTGATTCTCATCACCACAAAAAATAAAGGTCCATTGCCAACTTTAGTTGGATTGGGACAGGTATTAAAGAGGCCACATCAGAATGTATGAATCTAATGATAATTTTTTTTTTTTTTTAAGTGACATGTGGGCAGGATGTTTCCAACCCATTCTCGTCTCTTCTGTTCTAAAAGCCAGGTCATCAGACTTGGAAACTTTGGAGGGAGCTGGTTAGATTGGAAGTCGAGATTCCGGCAAACCTTTTCTAGTTACTGCAGCTCTGGAAAAGTACTTCGGGGAGTACAATGGCATATGGAGACTGCTTTTCCTTACCCGTAGTAATTTTGGGTTAAGTTCACAATACTGGCATCTGAGAAAATATAAAGCTGATAGTCGATGAACTTTGGTGTATTCACTCCTCATGAGGGAATTTTAGGTAAAAAATTTAAAAAATACAAACCGTGTGTACTAGGTTTAGAATTGGTTTGGTGTATTTTACGCATGTGGACAAGGACAGGAAAAAATGGGGGAAATGAAAGCTGTGTTACGACGGTAACAAGTAAATTATTCAAACACTTTTAAAAGAGCATCAAATAGCATATTTTAATGCCTGCCATGGACAAACAAGATGGGAAAGTCGCTGTGAAAGTTGGCTGGACAAGCGGAAACGATAACTCCATTCCTACCATAATCTCCAGGTTCAGAGGAGGCGATGGCATCCGGGGCACGATTCTGGCCAGCGCAGTGCTGCCTTCTGGAGGAGCCGGAACTCTCGGGACTCGTTTCGACATTTTTCCAGTCGGAGATCAAATCTCAGTTCCGTTCGTTCCCGGAAGTTATTGTACAGCCGTTTCCGGGGCGGTGTGAGGAGGAGTTGGACGCCGAATGGGTCGCAGCCGAAGCCGCTCTCCGCGGAGGGGTGAGTCTAGAATCAATTCCGAGGGCGTGGGCTTCTGTCGGAGGCGCATCACCCCGTGGCGTTTTTTAGAACCAGGGCAAAGGAGAAGCGGGCCCTTTTCTCCGGAGGAAAAAAGCGAGGGGTAGATGGGGGAACGAAGACCTAGGCCCTACACTCTTCCGCTCTGAACCTCGGGTTTGAAGACGGATTTTTATTTTCCCTCTAAATTAGGGTTTCATCGATTTGTCAGCCTTATAGTACAGTAAATTTTACTCTGCTTGTGGCCGATGGACTCAGGCCACAGTTCCTTCATTTAATTTCTAGGGAACTGCACAAAGCACCAACTTTTCTGAATCGAATTCCCGCAGTCTTTGGGGGTAATATTACCCACCGTGAAAAACTGATATGAGAATAAACGTTATTTTCTATAACATTCAGTATGTGATTTTGCTTGGCTCATATATGCTCGGTGAGTTTTATTATCCTGCTCAGTTTATAATTGGGAAATCGGTATTTAGAATTTCGAATCCAGGGAACTCACTGATTAATATCTTCTAGTCCCCAGACCTCTTAAGGAGGCCGTGCGATGTCAAGAAACTAACTGGACTTCCATTGGGAGATCTAACTTGGACCCTCGGTTCTGTCCCTGGTTAGTTTTTGTCACCTTCTCAACCAGTCAACAGTGTTCTTACAAGTTAACTGAGGCCTCAAGCTACCTGTAACTTTTGCGTTCTTGAAGTATGGCTAATCTGAACTGACAAGTGCAGGATGCCTAGAATAAACACCGGGTTTCCCACCCAAAAAAAGAATGTAAAATATCTTATCAAGTACCTTTCATATTGCTTACACATTGAAATGTTTTAATTTGAACATATTAGGTCAAAAAAAATCTTAAAATTAATACCACCTGTTTCTTTTTACCTTTTCGGTGTGATTACTAGCAGTGGCTCACATTATATTTCTGTTGGAGGGTGCACCTCTAGATATTTGATTCACTTTTTGCGTCTGCAATGTTTGTGTTTGTATTAGAACGTAGGCGGTCCCGGTCCACATCCCGGGAGAGAGAACGAAGGCGCCGAGAAAGGTCCAGGTCACGGGAGAGAGATCGGAGAAGGAGCCGTTCAAGATCCCCACACCGAAGGCGCTCCAGGTGAGTGTAGAGAATAAACCAGTAGCTTGACCACAAAGCTACAGAGAACAAAGAAACTGGTCACTGCTCTTAACTTTAGTTTTTTGTTTGTTTGTTTGTTTGTTTTTTGTCACTTACAAGGGGATTTGCAGTTTCATGAAATGGGGGAAACAATCCCATTTTATTCTAGAGCTAACATTCCCCTGGGCAATATAGGATTTATACTTTACTTAGAGTTGTCCTGAGGAGTAAGTGAGAAATAATAAATGAAAACCGCTTAATGTGGTGCTTGGCAAGAGTGAGAAGTAAGTGTTTATATTTCTGTTGAGTTTTTTTAATAAACTTGTTGATGATCACATTATTTTTGTGTATGTGATCAAGAATTAGAGGAAGAACTTAATTGGGTGCATGCCTGTAATCCAGCGAATGAGAGGCTGAGGCAGGAGGATCTCAAGTTTGTAGCCAGCCTCAGCAACTTAGTGAGACTGTTTCAAAATTTAAAATAAACAAGTAAATAAATAAAGGATTGGGTGTGTAGCTTAGTGGTAAAATATCCGAGGGTTCAATCCCCAGTGCCAAAAAAGAATGGGAGATGTTAGAAGAACCTTAGAAATGGACTTTGTTAATAGCATCAATTGCTTTTTAAGTGGGCTTTTTTTGTTTGTGTGTAATGGGTAGAAATTTTCAAGCTAGGTTTTTCTGCCTCAAAGTTTCCTAGTCCTTAGTTATACTGAGTGCAACTGATGACTAGTGGTAAAGTGTATTTTTTATTTTTATAACAATCAGAGCCTCTCCCTCACTCTTCTATAGTGAATGGACTCTGAGTTCTCTGGAACCTAGTGTCTCTTCAGTCTTTACTTTTCAGGAACTCATGTATTATCTTGCTGATCAACAGAGTTGCCATGTATATCTGTGTGTATTTTCTTTAATATTTTTAGTTGTAGATGGACACAATACCTTTGTTTTGTTTATTTATTGATTGACTGACTGACTGATTGATTTTAACGTGGTGCTGGGGATCAAACCCAGTGCCTCACAAGTGCTAGGCAAACGCTCTACCACTGAGCCACAGCCTCAGCCCCTATATCTGTTTCTAACATCTTTATTTATAAATATTAGATCTCCAAGACGACATAGATCCACATCTCCTTCCCCTTCTCGACTGAAAGAAAGAAGAGATGAGGAAAAGAAAGAAACAAAAGAAACAAAGAGCAAAGAACGTCAGATTACTGGTAACATTGCTAGATAAATAAAATTGTTCAGATAGCTTCAGTCATGGTGTTATAAAAGTATAATTTTTGAGCATTTAAATATTAAAGATTTTTTTTATGGTGTTCATTGCATATGGTTTTGAGATTTTGTTTTAATCATACCTTAGTGAGTTCTGTGGTGCTCCTGATGTAACCAGGGTAGGAGAGTTAAAAACATGAGAATATCCTATTTCGGAAGTGTCTTTAAATCTAGATAGACAGTGTCACATCTGATATTAAAGGTGGTCTTCCCTAAAGGCTCCAGCTTGTACCCTAAGTTACATTCTGTCCAAATTTAAGAGGAATTTTTCTCATTAGTCTTTCTCTTTTATGTGTTCTCTGCTGGTGAGGTGTAGAATGTCTGTGTCACCAGTTCTCCTTTATGTGTGTATAGGTACATATACATAATGATATAAGAGTTTTAAAAATTATTTTTGCAGAGGAAGACTTGGAGGGCAAAACAGAGGAAGAAATTGAAATGATGAAGCTAATGGGATTTGCCTCTTTTGACTCCACAAAAGTAAGTAAAACATGGAACAAATTAAACATTCTGACTTGAATTAAACATTCTGACTTGAATTAATCCATTGTGGTTGTGGTTTTCCGTATTCTTTTACTGTCACTTACAGTTTCTTCCGTTGGCACAAGTTTATTTGGTTATAAGATAGTACCTATCTGTTTGAAAGGCTTTGAGAACACGAAGGAGGAAACTTTAAACTGCCATTGCATTCAGAGAGTTTGCTAGAGATGTGGTTTGAGTTAGATCATAAAGGGCAAGTAAACATGATCAGACAGAGAAGAGGAGGAAGATAATTTAAAGTGAATGCTGGGGCTGGGGAGATAGCTCAGACGGTAGAGTACTTGCCTTGTAAGCACAAGGCCCTGGGTTCGATCCCCAGCACCCCAAAAAAAACAAAAACAAAAACAAAAAAAAAACAAAGTGAATGCTGTCTAGGTGTGAAGGAGCTGGGGTATTATGGGAGTTTCAAAATCTGTGACTGGTCAAAGGGGACTGATGGGCTAGTGACTATGACTGAGACTACAAATGGAAGTGGAAACCAAATTATGGAGGGCTTTTGATGACTCTAGTCATGCTAAGGAATTTAAAGTTGACTTACTAGGTGTTGAGAAGAGGAAGCAAAGATTTTAAAACACAGGAGTAACACGATTATATGTGTGTTTTAGAAAGATGACATTGGTTACAGCATGGAGGGATTAGCGAGAGGTAGAGAGAACTGCTGAGTCACGCAAGTGTAAGATGATGCAGGACTGAACTGAATCAAAAATCACTCAAAAGCCAGGGTAAGTGGGAATGGGTGTCAGTAGTCAGTGATGCCTTTGAGACATTGGGCTAGGGAGCCTGGGTAATACAGTTAACTCAGAACAGGACTACAGAAAGGGGAATTACTGGAAAATGGAACATTCAGCAGTCAAATGAAGATGACCTTGGGCTACATGTCTCATGACTCAGATGAGGGATGGAGATGGATTGGAGAGTGAGTTCTATCTAGCTTTCATCATCATACCTGAAGATAAGAAGAGGGAGGGAAGAGAGAGGGATTGTGAAGGGGAGGAGGGAGAAAGGAACTTTAGGGAGGGAGGGGGAAAGAATATATACAGATAGGAAGATGGAAGTAAGAAAAAGAATTAGGGGAGGTGGAGGGGAATTGAGGGAGGAAATGGAAGGAGAATAGTGGGAATGGAAAGAAGGAATATAACTTTTAAAATCTTTTTATTTCTCTTTTAAGATTTCCATGAAAACACTTTTTTTTTTTATTTGTTCTTTTTAGTTATACATACATAGAGTATAACTTATTCTACTTAGGATCCCATTCTTCTGGTTGTACGTGATGTGGAGTTACCCTTGTTGTGTATTCAAATACAGGGCCAGGAAAGTTACGTCCAATTAATTCTACTGTCTTTCCTATTCCTCTCCCTTCCCTTCATTCCCCATTGTCTAATCCAATGGATTTCTCTTCTTCCCTTCCCCACCCTCCCTTGTTTTGGAGCATGCGTATATCAAGAAGAACATTCAGCCTTTGGATTTTGCCTTGTTTCACTTAGCGTGATAGTCTCCAGTTCCATCCATTTACTGACAAATGCCTTAATTTCATCCTTTTTTATGATTGAGTAATGTTCCATTGTGTTATGTATGTCACATTTTCTTTATCCATTCATCCATTGAAAGACACCTAGGTTGTTTCCATGGCTTGGCTATTGCAAGTTGAGCTGCTGTAAACATTGATGAGGCTGTGTCACTGTAGTATGCTGTTTTTAAGTTCTTTGGGTATAAACAAGATTTGGGGTGACTGGGTCAAATGGTGGTTCCATTCCAAGTTTTCTAAGGAATCTCCATACTGCTTTCCTCAGTGGTTGCACCAATTTGCAGTCCCACCAACGTGTAAGATTACCTGTCTCACCACATCCTCACCAACATTTATTATTACTTGTATTCTTTATGTTTGCCATTCTGACTGGAGTGAGGTGGAATCTCTGTGTGGTTTTAATTTGCATTTCTCTAATTGCTAGAGATGTTGAACATGTTTTCTTTTTTTTTTTTTTTTTTTTTTTTTGCGGTGCAGGGGATCGAACCCAGGGCCTTGTGCTTGTGGGGCAAGCACTCTACCAACTGAGCCATGACGCCAGCCCATTTTCATGTATTTTTTGACCATTTGTATTTCTTCTGTGAAGTGTTTGTTTAGTTCCTTTGCCCATTTACTGATTGGTTTGTTTTTCTGGTGTTAGGTTTTATGAGTTGTTTGTATAACCTAGAAATTAATGCTCTATCTGAGGTACAGGTGGTAAAGATTTTCTCCCATTCCGTAGGATCTCTGTTCATGTTCTTAATTGTTTACTTTGTTGTGAAGAAGCTTTTCAGTTTGACACCATCCTGTTTATTGATTCTTGATTTTAATTCTTATACTTTAGGAATCTTATTGAAGAATTTGGTTCCTAAGCCAACATGATGGAGAGTTGGGCCTGCTTCTTCTTCTAATAAGCGCAGTGTCTCTGATCTAATGCCTAGGTCCTTGATCCACTTAGTTGAGTTTTGTTCAGGGTGGGAGATAGTGGTTCAATTTCATTTTATTATATATGGATTTCCAGTTTCCCCAGCACCATTTGTTGAAGAGGCTATCTTTTCTTCAATGCATATTAATGGCGCCTTTGGTCTAGGATGAGATAACTGTATTTATGTGGGGGTGTGTCTGTGTTTTCTGTTATGTTCCATTGGTCTTCATGTCTGTTTTGGTGCCATTAGCATGCTGTTTTTATTACTGTAGCACTGTAGTATCGTTTAAGGTCTGGTATTGTGATGCCTCCTACTTTGCTTTTCTTTCTAAGGATTGCTTTGGCTATTCTGGGTCTCTTAATTTTTCCAAATGAATTTCATGATTGCTTTTTCTATTTCTGTGAAGAACATCATTGGAATCTTAATAGGAGTTGCATTTTGCATTAAATCTGTATGGCACTTTGGTAGTATGGCTATTTTGATAATATTAATTCTGCCTATCCAAGAACATGGGTGATTTTTCCATTTTCTGAGGTTTTTTTCAGTTTCTTTCTTTTAGTGTTCTGTAGTTCCAAATATTTAATTTTTTTTTTTTGAGCTATTGTAAATGGGATAGTTTTCTTGATTTCTCTTTCAGCTGATTCATCATTAATGTATAGAAATGGATTTGATTTACTGGTGTTGATAAAATCTTTTTTCTAGGGGCTGGGAATGTGATAGAGGGCTTGCCTAGCATTCACAAGCTCCTAGATTTGATCCCCAGCACCACCAAAAAATCTTTTCTAAAATTTTAACTTAGTTTTACAAATGGAAATTGAGATTTGAGAAGAATTGTCATATTGTCTTGCTGGACTCGGTGGCACACACCTGTAATCCCAGCTTCTTAAGGAAACTGAGGCAGCAGGATTTCTAGGCCAGCTTCAGCAATTTCACAAGATTCTGTCTCAAAATAAAAAATAAAAGGGGCCAGGATTGTAACTCAGGAGCACCACTGGTTTCATTCCAGTTTAAAAAAAAAAAAAAATCCACCTTAGCTAATCCTGTATTTCTGTATTCCATTGAGTTGTTAATGAGATAGGATAAATCCAAATGGTGTAAGACTTTCTTTTTAACTAATGTGATAATAAATTTAAAATGTTTGAAAATAATAGTGTATAACTTAAGAGGAGTACTGACACATGACTGTTGAGGTGAAAAAAATAAGAATGCAGAGGTTATATGAACCCCATTTTGGAATTTTAATTTTGTTTAGGTATCTGTCAACATTTTTTCCTTGAATATATCAAATCCAAATCCTTCTTTGTTTTTTTCCAAAGAGTATTTTATAAGTGAAATGTTTTGTTAATATATGTTAGATGGGGCTGGGGTTGTGGTTCAGTAGTAGAGCACTTGCCTAACACAAGTGAGGCCCTAGGTTTGATCCTCAGCACCACATAAAAGTAAAATAAAGGTATTGTATCCACCTACAACTAAAAAATAAATTTAAAAAATTTAAAGATATATATATATATTTATTTATATATGTTAGATGGATAAAAATATCTCCAAAGTAAAGCAATTTTAGTTTTATTGTTTTTAGCAGAATGGCAGTTTTATTTGTTTGTTTGTACTTGGGATTGAACCCAGGGTCCATTTACCACTGAGCCACATCCCCAGCCCTTTAAATTTTTTATTTTGAGGCAGGGTCTCACTAAGTTGCCCAGACTGGCCTTGATCTTGGAATCCTCCTGCCTCAGCCTTCCAAGTTGCTGGGATTACAGGCAGGCATGTGCCACCATATCCAACAGGAGGGAGCTTTTTGAAATTATTTTCTTGTTTGTTTTGGGATATGACTGTTGCCTGATTATATTTGAAATTCCTGAGAGTCAGGTATAAAGGTAGAGCTGCCCTTCACTTTTAAATGTAATCAGTGCTAAAGATGTTTGTTTATAAAGGAAAAAGTAGGTGAGAATTCATAGATCCTTAAAAGTTTTGTGGAGTACTATGTAATCAAATAATGTACATTGGAGTTTTTGTTTTGTTTTATCCCAGTGCTGAAGGTGAAACCTAGAGCCTTATCACATACTAGGCAATTGTTCCACCACTGAGCTACAGCCCTAAACCTATGTCAGTTGTTTTCTCATGACCTCTATGAGGTTGTTAACGTAATTCATATGCTGTGGGCAGTTATCAAATATATCACTTATAAAGTCTCTTAGCTTATTCATGTTTCTCAGAAATATGTATCTTGTATTATTTCATCATTGATCTATTGGGGGACCTTTTCTTCCCTTTCCCTTTCCTTTCCTCTTATGTAGTACTCAGAATCTAACCCAAGGCCTCACCACGTGCTAGGCAAATTGTCTAGCTCCAAGACCTATTGTGGAATCTTGCTGTATGTCATGTAGTCATTTATTTTCCCTTGTACTTCAGCATTCTTCTAGAGAGTTCCAAAGTTTGGTTATATTTACCAATGGATTATTTTATATGCTAGTATGTAAATAATGAACATAGGGCTAATATATGACTCTACAGAAGGTTGAAAAAGTCAGTAAGCCTTTAGAAATTGAACTCAGCAAAAAGATAAGCATAATTTCCCTTTTTTTGGGCCAAGGCAAGTCTTTCCAAGTTATACCTACCTCCTACAATTTGTCCAGTTTACTCTTACTCTTAGAAATAGATGAAAAGAATAGAAAATTAAGTCTACATATATTTATTTTAGATCCACTTCAGATATGTTGCTCACCTGTGCATGCCATTAGACCAGTGGGTCAGAATCCTTTTTTTTCCCCCTTAATACAGATGTCTAGTGAGTATGCTGCACACACATGAGTAATAATGGATGAGGGTGGGAAATGGGAGTCACATGTATGTTTTGTGGCATTAGCTAGTCACATTCATTTAACAGTCATTTTCTAATCATTTGCCAGTGCAGTGCCCTAGTATGTAAGGATGTAGAGGTGACTCAGACATATATCCTCCATCAAGAAGCTTTCACTGTCACTGGAGCAATAGCGTATATAACATAGTAATCATAGGGTAGAAAATATAAAGTACTGTGAGAAAGCATGGACAACATTCTTCAGGAGTTAGAAAAGAAGGTACTGCTTGACAGCTGGATCATCTGAACTGAGGCTCGAATGATGGATAAGAAAGCACAGTTCATTAAAAATTGGTTGTGGGCAGGAAAGGCAATTCAGGCATGAGGAACGGTATGGGGGCAAGTAGGTATGGTGAATTAACTTGGCTGGATTAAAGGACCATGGAGGAGGCAGGCATGGTGATGCACGCCTGTAATCCTAATGGCTCGGGAGACTGAGGCAGGAGGATCAAGATTTCAAAGCCATACTCAGCAAAAGTGAGGTGCTAAGCCACTCAGACCCTGTCTCTAAATAAAATACACAATAGTTTGGGGATGTGGCTCAGTGGTCAAGTGCCCCTGAGTTCAATCCCTGGTACCCCCCTCCCCCAAAAAAAGGACCATAAAAGAATTAGTGACAAAGAGGGTTCATGGCACATATAGAAAGGCCAAGCTGTAATAAGCCAACTATTGTCTGTCGTTCTAAATTCTGATTCTTGATTTAAGATAAAATTGGTAAGGCAAGAAATAGAATTTAGACAAATGGAAGTGTTCAAGCTGCAATTTGAGTATATTTTAAGCTAAGGGTATAGGTTAAATTTCATGTGAATGTGAATTTTTGTGAAGATAATATCTATAAATTTTACCTGATTTCAAAGGAGTCTTTGACCAAAAAAGGTTAGGATCCTCTACCCTATTTCCCAGCATGCCTTAGACATAGTACGTGTACCATGAATGTTTGTTGATTTAAATATTGTATTAAATGCATATGTGAGCAGAATTGTTAAATGCTTGAAAGTTCTCGCTTCTTAAATGGATCTTGGTCATTTAAGTGTGTCAACATGATCCATCTCTTTGATCCATCTCTTTTTTCCTTCCTGTTTTATTTGTTTATTGTTTTTATCCAGGGGAAGAAGGTAGATGGCTCTGTCAATGCCTATGCCATAAATGTGTCTCAGAAGAGGAAGTACAGGTAGGCACAGCCCCCACTATTATGTTTGAATTAATGAAATCAATTTCATATTTGGAAAGAGCATTTGTATGGGATAATCATGTTTGTTTGGGAAATGTATCAGTTTTCTATACTGTCCCTTGATTTTTTTGCATGGGTTTTGTTTTGTACTGGGGAATTGAAATCTAGGGTCTTATGCATCTAGGCAAGTGCTCTACCACTGAGCTAAATCCCCAGACCCCTGTCTCTTGTCTTAAGGAAGTACTTTTCTTGCTTATATTCTGGCATGTTAAAATTGTTTCTCAATTTACATGTGAGCAGATAGCTATTCTAGAGAGGATATTTGGCTTAAATGTTTTAGAGCTATATGTAGTAAATTTCTCAAAGAAGCAAAACTTCAATTTAGTTGGCTTTGGTTTCACTATAAAACCGCTCCCTTTTGATCTGTTTTACCTATATTGATTACGTAAGGATTTCAATGTAAATATACTCATCTTTTAAATGTAGGCAAATTTTATTTGTCCCATAGATTTGAAACAAGTGAAGACATGTTTAAATATTGCCTTTCTTTCTACCTTTACCACTAATAAAGAGACTAGTGTTCCAATTAATTTAGACCATGAATAATGTGATGTGAGAGTGCTGTGATCGAAGGTACTAGAGTTGTTACAGATAGACTTTCATAAAATTACTGGCAGAGTATTATGGGGCAAACCATTGAAGCTTACAAATTGAATTTGCCTGATGGATACCTGTTTTTGGAGTTGTAAACTAGGTGTTCTTTGTTTACCTAAAATAACTGAGAATTTTCACTTGATTTTTTTTTTTTTTTTTTTAAGGTTTGTACAGTCTTTCCAAATAATTCTGAAAATACCTTCTATGTGGCACTTAAAGAAATCCAAATGCTTTGGGCTTATTTTAAAAGTGAAGTTATGGGTTACAGTTGTAATTGAGTGGTAGAGTGCTTGCCTGGCATGGTCGAGGCCTTGAGTTTGATCTGAAGCCACAAACATAAATAAAAGTAAAATAATCTCATATTAATATGCATTAAATAACCTTCAATAGCTTATACCCTACACTTTGCCATATTAAAGGTGGTTTTAGGTTTAATCTTTAAAACATGTTATTTTGATATTTTAGGTTTTTTGGTAAAATGTTCAGAATATTTTTAAAAAAACACAGTAAATTTTCTCTTCTCATCATAGGCAGTACATGAATCGAAAAGGTGGATTCAACAGACCTTTGGATTTTATTGCATGAGAATTGAAATTTGAAGAATGAGTTTTTTCCCCCCTCATCTTGGTCAGAGAGTGGATTTTGTATTTAATATGCTGCAAAACCAGGATTGCTGTTCTTCTTTCTTGTAAAGTAAGAAAATCTTATTTATGATGTGTGCAGTTTATTTACCTTTCCTCAAAAGAAGATAGGTTAAACAATACATTTTTTTTTTTTTAGGAAATATCATTTGGGGCAGTCATCATCCCATTTTGTTTGTCCTTATTCCTATGGAAGCTGTATATGTTTTCTTCTTGGATGCTTGTTAGGACTTTATAACAAACATGAAAGTTATTTGGATGTTTCTCCAATAAAGCAATATTTCCACTCAATTTTAGTTGATAAATATTTTTATTACTAGATAAAAGAGTCTGCCTAGATGTTTTCTTTTTTTCACATACAGATTTTGATACCTCGATTATTAAAAAATTGGGAAAATGAAAAGGAATAGCTTTAGATTTTTGTATCTTGCTTTTTTCCCCCAAAATACTATTTATTGTTTTTCCCCAATTATGATAGCAATACATGCTTACTATAAAAAAATACTCAGGAAGTCAAAAAGTAAAAAGCCAAGAATCACAATAAACTTCCAGGAATAATCAATGTTAACATTTTGGTGTATGTCTTTCCAGGCTCCTGTATTTCTCACTTCCACTCACAAGATCAGAATGTATATATAGTGCTCTTTTTCTAACCCCTTTTATCCCCACATACCTTGAACATTTTTTATGCTCTTAAATATTCTTTGGAAACAGTGTTTAGTAGCTACTTGGTTGTATCATAATTTATTAACTAATCCTTTATTGGTGAACATTAGTCTGTCTCCCATGGCTTACTTTTATAATTAAAACTATAACTACTGTCTGTCTTCATTACATGCATATTTTTGTATTTGATCCATTATTTTCTCAGGTTCAGTTCTCAGATGTGACATTATTGGATAAGAGATAAGTGTGTGGGGTGTCTGTGTGGATGCATGTTTTTTTTTTTTTTTTTTCTTTTAGAAAGTACTTTTTTAAACTTTATTTCATTTATTTATTTATTTTTATTTTTATGTGGTGCGGAGGATCAAACCCAGTGCCTCACACATGCTAGGCAAGCACTCTACCACTGAGCTACAACCTCAGCCCAGTATACATGTTTCAAGGTTTTTTCCTATATGTGACTAGAAGGTTTTTTTCATACCAGTAAAATAAGAGAATTTCCATTTCGTATACCTGTACAAATAGGTGTAATAATTTTTTTTGGAGTTTCCTATCCAATGAATAAAATAATGGTACTTGGTTTTATCTTTGGTAGCGAGGGAAGATGATTATTTTTTCAATGTAAGAGGTATGTGTATTTCTTTTGTAAAATGCTAATTCCAAATGTTGGTTCCATTGTCTTTTGGCAAGGTTTTTTTATCCCCCCATTTGAAGAAAGCTTTTTATTTATTATTTATTGTCTTTATCAAAGATGATAACCTTCACCCATTCTGTTTCATGTCTCATTGGTATTTGAATCTATGTGACTGGATTTTAATTATTATTTTATTTATTTATTTATTTTTGGTACTGAGGATTGAACTCAGCAGTGTTTAACCACTGAGCCACATCCCTGTCTTTTTTTATATATTTTATTTAGAGACAGGGTCTCATTGAGTTGCTAAGTTCATTACTGAGTTGCTGAGGCTGGCTTTGAACTCGTGATCTTCCTGCTTCAGCCTCCCAAACTGCTGGGATTACAGGTCTGTGCCATGCGTCAGGCTTAAATTTTATTCTTTATAGTAACTACAACAAATACATGGAACACATTTCAGATATTACAAAGAGTATTTAGTAGTGGGTTGATTGTGTATCCATTCAGAGATATTTACATAACACAAATACACTTACATACACATATATCTTTTTATTAAAATGGTTACAAACTATATATACTGTTCTGCACCTAGCTTTTGTTCACTTACTCTAGTATATCTCAAGACTATTTCTTTTGTGTATATATATATATATATTTAGATGTTTTATTTCATTCATTTATTTGTATGTGGTGCAGAGATTCAAACCCAGTGCCTCACACATGCTAGGCAAGCGCTCTACCACTGAGCCACAATCCCACCCCAAGATTATTTCTTATTGTTATATGTTAACTTGCCTTTTTTAAAAAGGCTGTTACAGTTTGGGTCTGGAATGTTCCCAAAGACTCATGTGTTGAAGACTTGGTCTCCAAATGATGGTGTTATAGGGAAGTGATAGAAACTTTAGAGGTGAGGCCTAGTTGAAAGAGGTGGTCCAAGTCCTTCCCTTTTCTGTCTCTGCTTCCCATCCACCATAAGGTGAGCAGTTCTGTTCTGCGAGGGGCCAAGCAAACATAGACTGAAATCTCTGAAACCGTGAGCCAAAATAAATATTTCCTCCTGAGGTTTCTTTTCTCAGGTATTTTGTGATGAAAAGCTGACTAACATAGGCTGTTATAGTCCATTGTAGAATGAACCATAGTTAACTTATCCCCTGTTGATAGACAAATTATTTCTAAACTTTTGCTATGTTAAACAATTTTGTAATGATTAGCCTTGTACAAACGTGATTTTACAAGTGTTTGCCTGAATTTTTAAATCCTTATTACATCTGAAATGTGACCATCAATTGTAGTTCTTTAAAATTTTTCCTAGCAAGTTAGTTCTCTGTACAGAAAATAATAGTAATGTTACTGCACTGCATGTTACAGTGTATGTGGCACCTTAGTTCACTTACTCTTTATGAGATAATAGACTGGGTGCTGTGGTCTGTTTCCCAAAGGAGAAAGCCGAGGCTCTTCAGACTATGAAGGCAGAAACTGTTGATGTTATACTACCTACTTAAGTACTTGTGCAACCTCAGTTGCACAAGTTCAGGTACCCTTTGCACAGTTGTCACCAACGCAGGCAGTTGGATTATTTTACTTGAACTTCACCATTTGGCTAAATAGTCCCCCATGCCTCCAACCCACCAAAATACCATGTATTTGTATCCATGACAGAATCTGTTTCTAATGATATTTGTGTATACCTAAGGAAGGCAGACCTAATCATTATTTTAATTAGGAAGATCTAGAACAAAATAGTATACCCAAACCAAATTATATATCATTTTGTTGTCGTGTTAGTAGAGGATTGACTTGAAATTCTAGGGCGCATACTTTGTAAACAAATAATCTCAAAGAACCTGGTAGGTTAATAAGGAGGTAATAGTAAAGATATAGGGAAAATCCTTGAAAATCCAGAGAAGACACCTCTGATCCTAGAAGTCTTGGTTCGAAGGAACTTTGATTTGTCTATTCAGTGATCTAATTCTGGAAGAATAACAAAGATGAAACGTCCTTGTCTTCTTCCTCTAACAGGCTGCTGCCATATAGAGAACATAAATCTTCTGTTCCCAGGTATCTAAATGTTAGGGTGCTCCATGTTCAAGTCCTTAGACTTTTCACTCTACCTTGGTGAGTCATGTGACTTCAAACATCTTCTTTCCTGACTCTCAAATTTATACTTCCAGCCTGATCATTTTACTGAATTACAGTCTCTCATATGCACCTAAATTATTAGGCACTCAAATTTAAGATTGAGCAAACTGAACTCTCATATCCAGGCCTAGTATTTTCCTCTGAGGCATTTCAGTCAGTGACCCTTTCATTTACTCCATCAGACTGAAATCTTGGGATCATCCTGACTCCTCTGCCCCACATGTGATTCATTAGTAGATCCTTTTGATGTTTTGATTCTGACCACTTCTCAGCACCTATGCTAGTCCAAGCCATCTCTCACCTGGATTATTGCAGTAACCTTCTAATAATTGTTCTCTGTCTTTCCACACTTCCTACCTATTCTTCGCTCAGCAGCTGGGACAAACCTTTTAAAACGTGCATCAGTAAACATTTCTTCTGGGTCCAATGATTTTCTGTTATTTGGAAGAAAGTCTTTACTGTGATATACAGACCTGCACCTGACCTGGACTCTGGCTTTCACAGCCTTATCCCCTTGCTCATTTCAGTCAGCCATGTCATCTATCCTCCTTGTTATTCTTTGAGAACAGGCATGTTTCTATCTCTGGCGTCTGTCCACCTTCTCTTCCTTCTGAAATGTTTTCCCACCTCCCAGACTTGCTTCTTTACATTGTTCAGGTCTCTGTTCAAACTCAAGTCACTCCTGACCCACCTTTACCAAAATAGTAAGTCCTCTTAACTCTCTATCTCTTTACCCTTCTTTTTCTTTATTTATGTGTGTGTGTGCACGTGGGTTATTGGAGATTTAACCCAGGGGGGCATTTAACCACTGAACATCCCTCAGCCCTATTTATTTATTATTGTTATTATCACTTGTATTGGGGATTGAAGCCAGGGGCCACAACCACTGAGTCACATTCCCAGACCTTTTTATATTTTATTTAGAGACAGGGTCTCACTAAGTTGCCCAGGGCCTTACTGAGTTGTTGAGGCTGGCTTTGAACTGTGATCCTCCTGCCTCAGCATCCTGAGTCACTGGGATTACAGGCATGCGCCACCATACCCCACTCTAGTCCTTTATTTTTATTTTGAGACAGGGTCTTGCAAACTTGCTGAGGCAGGCCTTGAACTTTTTAAAATTATTTTTTTTATTTTCTACAGACTGTATTTTGGTTCGTTGTACACAAATGGGGTACATCATTTCATTTCTGTGGTTGTACACAATGTAGATTCATACCATTCGTGTAATCATACATGTACATAGGTAATGTCTGTCTCATTCCATGATTTTTCATATCCCTCTCCCTCTCATTTCCTTCTACATAATCTAAAGTTCCTCCATTCTTCTCTCACTCCCCCCTCAATTATATATCATCATCTACTTATCAGGAAAAACATTCGGCCTTTGGTTTTTTGGGATTGGCTTATTTCACTTAGCATGATAATTTTTGATCCTCCTGCCTCACCTTTTCAAGTCTCTAGGATTACAGGCGAGTGCCACCGCCCTGGGTTGATTTATTTTTATTTTTATTTTTTTAAACCATTAAAATTTTGAGGTAGCTGGGCACAGTGGCTCATACCTGTAATACCAGCAACAGGGGAAGCAGGAGATTGTGAGTTGGAGGCCAGCCTCAGCAGTTTATCGAGGCCTTAGGCAATTTTGTGAGACCCTATCTCAAGATGAAAAATAAAAAGGACTGGGTATGTATCAGTGGGGTAAAACACCCCTGGGTTCAATCCCCAGTACCAAAAAAAATTTTTTTTGATATACAATTCACATACCATAAAATTTACCCTTTTAAAGTTTACAGTTCAGAGTTATGCATCCATCATTACTAATTCTAGATCATTTTTATCATCCCCAAAAGAAACCCTGTACCCATTAATAATCACACCTTACACGTTTATCCCCCACCACCACCTCTGTACCTGGAAACCACTAGTGCATTTTCTGTTTATAGATGTACCTATTATAAACATTTTACATAAATGGAATCTTATATTTGTCCTTTTGTGTTTGGTCTCTTGGCACTTTTTTTTTTTTTTTGGGTGCTGGGGATCAAACCCAGGGCCTTGTGCTTGCAAGGCAAGCACTCTTCTTGGCACATTTTTTAAAAAACAAACAATATGTAGGGATTATTTTATAACCTAATTGTTTACTCAACATGGTGCCTTAGAGATGTTTTTGTGCCAGTATAAATGTAAACCTACCTTTTGAAAAAACCTAAGAAACCCACTGTCGTGTTTTGTGTAATATATATATCACAGGTTGGTGTTGGTTTTTATTGTTTGGTTTTATTTGTACACAACTCAAGGCCTTGAGTCTGCAAGACAAATGCGCCTCCACTGAGCTAGCCTCAGCCCCCTATATTACAGTTTTTCTAATTCATTGCCCTATATTTAGAATCACAAACCATTTGTAGAGTGACTAATTTTTGCAAAGCAGAGTTTTTAAAGGTTTTTAAAACTTAATATCATGATATTCGATGTCAGATACTGGAGTGTCCAGCCATATAAAAAGGGAATGATTGGTATCAAAGCAAAAACTTAATAGTCCTGATTTTTTGTACTGCAAGGAACAAAACCAATTCCTCAGAAACTTATAAAACAAAATTCATTTTAATGTCTTGGTGGTTTGGAAGTGCCAAACTCTGTTGCACATAGGAGGTTTCAACTCCTGGCTTTAGAACATTTTAGATACTTAAGGATTACCAGTGACAACAGTTGTCTTCCCTTCCATTCTGAGGTACTCAGTGAAGTAGCATCCCTCAGTCATAACTCCTGTAGCACGTAATGAACCTGCTGCTCAGCATTGCTCTTAACCTTTTAACTATCTCTGCACTCAGTATCCCTACACTCACCTGGAGGATAAGCCCCCAAGGAGAAGACAGGGTCATAGCTTTCTAAGGGACTTGTTCAAGATTATCTGATAGTATAATATTTTATCTTTATATTTTTCCATTTCCAACTACTCAGTTCTATTAGTTTTTATCTTGATATATACTCAGATATAAATTATTTTCATCTCATGTTTATGCTACTACACGTAACTTTTTATTTAAAATTCGGGTCAGAAAATTTAGGTTCATTGTGTAAAATAATTTCCTAAACCTCAAAACCTTTTTCTCCTTACTGCTTCACTTCCAGTAGATGGCACCATAATACTCTTTGAAGTTCTTGATAATAATTCTTAGTTGGTGTTGCTGACTAATTGATGATCTGTTCTACCACCACAGAACGAAAATGGTACATTTCTTTTCTTAGTTTTATTCTCTGATACTAAGTTGTGTAGTATCAGAATATACTTAGTATATACACAGCTTAGTAATTTTGTTTAGAGTTTTAAGTTAAACTCATTGGTGTCTTATTTATTTGCTCTGTCTGACTCAATTTCAAACTCCTTGGCCCCTCTTTAAAAGAAAATAAAAAATTCAATCAGGGTGATTCTAGGGGGAAGTGTCATGATATTGAGAAATAGGACTGAGTTAAGATAAAGAGTTGGGAATGAGAGAGAAGGAATAAAGGGATATGTCAAATGTGCTTAACAAATTTTAAGAGAAAATATAAAAAGTATGAATTTCAAAATGACAAAGAAATCAAAATATGTCTGTCTTGGTTTATTACATGTTTATTCTGCTTAATTTGTTAAATTTTAATGGATTTGTGAACCGTTTAAAAAAAACACACTTTTAAAATTTCCCATCACAATTATATTTACACATCTGTCTTTTTTATCCAGGACTTGAGTATCAGTGTTTTGTGACTCATTCTGGAAATCTTTTTCTGCATGTATTTAGTACAACTACCATCTGGGGGATTGGTAGCCAGGGCTCTGGATGAGACAGGCCTATGTTCAGCTCCCATATCTGCAGCTGAACGAAGGAAAAAGAAAATCATTTAGCCTCTCTGGACCTGTCTCTTCTTGTGCAAAATGTAGGTAATTAACACAGTCTACCTCATGGGATAATATTGAGGATTAGAAATAACAGAAATAACTTGACACACAGTAAGCTATTACTATCACATATTGGCAACAATAATAAATGTTATAAAAAATATGTTCATGCTTTACACATTTCAACTTTGGGGACTCCCAACTTAAATAACTTTATTTCTACTTTTTAAATTGGAAATGTCAGTACGTGAACAATGTACATTACTTGGGTCTCCGGAGAGCTTTCATTTCAGAAATCTTGATGAGGTTTAAGGAACAATCTTGAACTTTTGGTTTTGTATACATAATATTATAGTAAGCATTCATATTGGTACCACCCCTCACACAAACACACCATTTGGAGGCTTCGTGAGAAGGGGCATTCTTTGAATGTTTTCATTTAAAATTAAAAGGAAGGGGAAAACCTTAGAACAGATTTCTAAAGAATCTTGGGGTTCAGCTTTACTTTGAACTTCAACTTTAATTTCTGAGCTTTTAAAACCCTCTTGCGTGGTAAGAGTAATTCTGCCATCACTTTCCCGGGGCAGGGCGTAGGAGGTAAGCGCCTTCGGAGAAACTCAATGCTGTATACTGCAGCCGGATTCCAGCGCTTCCTGAGAATAGAAAAAACACTGGGTGGCGTTTTACACTGCCAGTCTTTTCCCTTTCAGCCCTTCAGCCACGTGGCGTCCGCCGGAGCCCCTGGCCCACGGGCCACTTGCTGGGTTGCTGATGAAGCTCTCCCTCCCAGGAGGATGTGCTGGGGGCTCACAGCTGCCGGATTCTGGGAAAGCCGGGAGCCTTCGGGCCGCGTCCACCAGACCCAAGGCTCCGGTCCCGAACCCGAGTGGGGCTGAGCTCCCAGGCGACGCGGGGTGCCAGCCTTCCATTGGAGGGACGCATGGCAGGTCCCAGAAGTTTTCCCCAGAGACAGGACTCGCAACAGGTCAGGGGCAGGGCCGGGAGGGGCCGGGAGGAGACTAGCTCCGCCACGGCCGGTGAATCAGCACCGCCCGCGCCGGGGCCAGCCCATTCCAGCCAATACCAGGCCTGAGGAGGAGTAGCGAGGCCGCTGGCCACCAGCCACTCAGAGCTCACCGGACCTGGAGAAAGGTGACATCATCGTAGCTGGGAGGTGTCCGAAGACTTCACCAATGGGAGGCAGGTGAAGTGGCTAGCCTTCTACAGCTCTCGGCCAATACTAACAAAGCGAAAGGGGGCCCGGTTGTCGGTATAGAACCAATGGAAAACAGGGAAGGAGCACGAGGCGGAGTTGCGAATCCTGTCACCAATTGGAAAGAGGGGGGTGGAGCCCGGGCCTTGTCAAGCGTGGCCAACCAGCAAGAGGAGCGGACTTTGTGGGGCGGAGCTGTGGTGTCCTCTCCCAATCGCACAAGGCCAGGGGCGGGGTATTCTTTGGGGTGCCCAATGAGGAACGCAGCCGAAGCGGGCCTGTCAAGAGAAGGGGCTGGGGGCGGGGGGATGGTGAGTCGGGGATAAACACTCCGCGGCGGTGGCGGCTGCTGCTCTGCTCCGGGTTCTGTCACCGTGTCGGCGGTGCCCAGCTCACTGGCCCCCCTCCCCCTCCCGGCGAGCGTGTTCGCCAGTGGCTCCTTCAGCCCTGCTCCGCGGGGTCCACAGCGGGGCGCGGGTGTCCGGCGGCAGCGGCGAGCCTGTGGGCAGTGGGGGTTGGTCCCGTGGCTCCGGCCCCCGGTGCAGAATGGCGGCGGCGGTTCGGATGAACATCCAGATGCTGCTGGAGGCGGCCGACTATCTGGAGCGGCGGGAGAGAGGTGCACGGGGACTGGGAGGCGTCTGGCCCGAACTGGGGCCGGGGGTCCTGAGGGACCGGGCGGTGGGTCAGGGAGCCCAGCCTCTCCGGGGGTGGTTGGAGGCGCCTAGAGCGCGACCGCGAGCGCTCCCAACCCCTCCGGCTTTCCCCACGCGCTCTCTGAAAGGAGGCCGCTGCTGCCCCAAAAGCAATGAATGAGGGTGAGAAAGGGGCTGCTGTCCCCCAGGTCCTGGGCGCCACCTCCTCCCAACCCCCTTGTGAGTAGGGTGCCCGGAGGCCTCTCAGCCAGTCCCGTCTGGTTTACCTCACCTGCGCTGGTGCCCGCTGGCCCCCAAGTGGGCCGGCTGCCTGTCTCCCCGGTCGAGGAGCAGTGTCGCGCCTGACCCCGGCTCGTGGTGTTTGCCCTGCACCTTTGCCTGAGGTTGGTCCCACTTAATCCACACCAACCTGCTGGACGTTGCCAATGGGAGACCAAGGCTCGGCGAGCCTGGCCACTTGCTGTGTCTTTCTCAACAATGAGCAACTGGAATCTTCTTTTACAACTGCTTGGAACTGAGGGTATTCACACAATTTAAAAAAAAAAAAATCATTGTTCTCAGAATTCCACCTTGCTCTGTTTAGTTATTTCCACAATATTCTTTTAAAGATAAATGAATAAATGAAAAGGGAAACACTGTGAAAGGGAGGGAGTATTAAATGTTCTAGGCTCATTCATTAACTGGATCCTCCGGTTTTCTAGAAGCTGAACATGGTTATGCCTCCATGTTACCATACAATAACAAGGACAGAGATGCCTTAAAACGGAGGAACAAATCCAAGAAGAATAACAGCAGTAGCAGGTAATTTGGTAAATATTTCTCTTTCTCTTCTAGATTATACTGTAGGTGATATAAATGGCAGAATGTAAGTTGACTGTTGTGATTATAACCCTGTAAATACATTAAGTGGTGATCATGATTCAGTAATGCACACATGGTCTTAAGACATTTGAGGAAGCAACCCTTCTGTTTAAGTTGAGGAGACTGAAAAGAAAAAGAAAAATGTTTTGCATTTCTTTATGAATCCTTTTAAAATTTAATTTTGCTTCCCCTCCCCCCCTTGTTGAAAAACCTTTGTGAAAGCTTTAAGTGAGATTAGCAATAATGTCAATATTTTGCCGTCAGAAGTTGCAGGTTCAGGGCCAGTTTTCTATAGATCAAAATGCTGGACATTTTCAAAAAAAAATTTACTTTTCATAGTGAAGATTTTATAAACATTAAAATATCTTATTGGCATAGGTAGGATTTTTATATTTGACAAGTAAACTAAAAACAGTGGTTTGTCTGATAATCTAATTTGTCACATCTATTTTTAGTGACAAAGATGAATGATTGAGGCTAAAGCCTACCTTTCTAGTGATGGAGGAAAAACAATATTAAAATATTAATATGTTACCTTTTGTGTTAGCCTTATAGATTGCCTTATAGTTCTTAAAAGCTGTAAATCTCACTGGAAGGTATTTGGTTAATGGTCAGTGAAATCATATATTAAAGTCCTAAGCTTAGTTCCTGGTACATATAAATAATCCATCATCCTTATCACTTTTCCCCCTCTTTTTACCCTTAAAATATTAGTTGGCTAGGAATTCTGTTTTACTAGATTCATTCAATTATACCTTTCTTGCTAGATTAATATCATTGCTGTTTTCATCACTGAGTTAGAATTCTTATCCTTCCCTCACTCTCATGACTAAGTCCTTGCAAGTAACTATGTGGGTAGCCTCTGTGTCTTAATACAGACCAGGCCAGAAAGTTCCCACTTAAGCCTAAAACTCACTTGTTCTTGTTACCTTGTCTGTCCTTGGTTCACCCCTGGTCCTTCGTATTGGTGGAATCACAGGAGGTGAGTAGCACCTTTGTGCTATGCTCTTGACTAAGATGGCACATGAAGGATGAACCTGGTAATTACCTGGTGGATTTTCCTTGTCCTCCCATTTTAGCATAACCTGAAGGTGGTAGCCAGTAGTTCTGTGCATGGGCTAAGGCCCTTTAGGAAGGATGTTAGTATTGACTTGGATTACACATGGTATCAAAACAAGTAAACTATGATGCATTTTGTTACAGTTTTAATATTTAAATTTTTGTTTGAAAGAACTTTCTCTTCTCTTTAATAACCAGCATTATTCCTGAAAAGTAGCCACAATTCTTGATGTTAAAAAAAAAGCAAAAAAAAAAAACATTTCTTCTGTTGATGAGTTTGGTTTGCTTTCCATGTTTAGAGACAAAGGACTATTAGAGTTATTCATATACTTGACTAACAAGGAATTAATATGATATACTAAGTGGTGTAGGGAGCTCTGAGGGACTACAATTAATTATCTGGAGATGGCACCAAGCAAACATATGAAGCAAGAACAGGTAGTTTTGTTTAAGTGCAGTCACTTTTTTCATGACCCATTTGAAATGTCCCTTACCTGAGGAGTAAACTGTCTCAACAGAGAAGGCAGTTAGACCCCTTGGTTTGAATCAGCCTTATGTCCAAGGCCACATAATGATCAGGATTTTGAACTGAGATGAGGGTTGGGGAGAGAATACTGCTGGTTTAAAGAACTGTTGAATAACAGTTTATTCGTGTTCATTCAGATTGAAATGCTATGCTCTTTGCTTACAGAGTCTGAGGGAGTACTTGTCCTTGGACAACAAAAAAATAAGATTTCTTGGGAACTAGAAATACAGTTTATTTAAAAGCTGCTTATAAAAAAAAATGAAATTGTGAATACTGATTGTTTTGGAATCATCCAAAACAGGAAGGTGGAACTTTTTTTTCTTGCCCACTGATTTTTTAAATCAGTAATTATTTAGAATTGAAATCTAGAGCTTTTTATTGTTGCTGTTTTGTTTTATTTTTTAAGAGACAAGATCTTACTAGGTTACCTAAATTGGCCTCCTACTCCTGGGCTTAAACAATTCTCCTGCCTCAGCCTCTGGAGTAGCTGAGATTATAGGCATGTACCACCATGCTCAAATCTACAGCTTTTCAAATGTGTTTAGTTACATTAGTAAAGTAGGTTTTGGCACTCATGTGAAAGAGGAAGTTCAGTTCTTTTATGACAGAGGCTGGCCAGGTACATGGCACGCACCTATAATCCTAGCAACTCAGGAGGCTGAGGCACAAGGATCACAAGTTCAAGGCCAGCCTTGGCAATTTAGAGAGACCCTGTCTCAAAATAAAAATCTAACTCAGTGGTAGGAGACTCCTGGGCTCAATACCCAGTATTACAAAACAAACAAACAAAAACCTGCTATATAGCTGACCTAACATGAAGAGTCTTTCAGAACCCATATACTTTTCCCATTTCACACACTGTAGTTTGACTTAGTTATCTTTTTATCTGAAATTTGACCTTTATCAGTAATTCGAGAGTTATCATATCTTCAATAATCACATGGAAAAGTTTTGACACAAGATACCTATGGATGCTTTAATTTAAAACGTAAATGCATAACCATCAACATAAGCAGCAGGCAATCTCTGACCTAATCACCTTTGAAATGGTTGCTTTTTATTAACGATTTCAGCAAACCCAATGCACTTCAGCAATGACCTCAACGTTAGGTAGAGGTCCCCCTTTATTTATTTAATTTTTTTTTTTTTTTTTTTTTCCTCTTGCGGTACTGGGGATCGAACTCAGGGCCTTGTGCTTGCAAGGCAAGCACTCTACCAGCTGAGCTATCTCCCCAGCCCTGACGTCCCCCTTTAAAAAGCATTATATTTCAACACTCTTAAGTAATCAGGTAAAATTTGTAGTTTCTAAAACTCTGTTCAGAGTTTGAAAAGAGTTGTGCTCCCCGTGCTGTTGGTTTTTTTTTTTTTTTTTTAGGTTTTTCTTGGAAATTCAGTGTTGTATAAATACATAAATCTGTCCATCTTTATGTCTCTTCAAAGAATCCAGAAATGTTGGGTATGAGTACCTTGTGTGCTGGTATTTTCTACTGTCTTTTCAACCTATTCACCTTCCTTTCCACCTACTTAGGAATGGTCTTTGACCAGAGTTAAACAGGAAAATTTTGACCAGCTGTTGTCATATACATTCATATAATTTTTTAAAAATCCGTTAAGACTTCAAATTTATTATTCCCATGTAAAAGTAAAATGCCACATGATTTAAAGCCAAAGATTTGTAATATAGGCTGGATTCTTGTTAACTATGGTATCCTCCTGGTCATTGAAGAACATAAATCTTAGAAAAAAGTGATGAAGAACGCTGATGGAGAGCCAAGTAAATCAGTTGAAAACTTTTAAGTTAACCAGTTTTGAGGTCCATGTATCATTTACCTAGAAAGCAAATATTTTAACACTTAAAATATCATCGTTATTCTCTCATTTCTTTTTCCTCATGAATAAAAATTGATCTCCCAAGGGCCTTGTAGAAGAGAAGCTTTAATGCAGGCCTGGAAATTTCCCCTTTCAAGACAACACCCTGCCCTCACACAGACACACGTACTTTCACCGTCCCCCATGTATGGCGCAGGTGAAGTGGTGGTGGAGTCCCCAGTATAAATTAGTAACTGAGCATCCTCAAAGTAATCTTCCTCCATGGTTGCTGGGAGACTTTATCTCCTAGTCTTAGTAAGGCACCAGTTATGACCCCACAGAATTTAAGACCTGAACTATGGAGTAAACTCCTAAGCTGATTAGATTCCAGAAAATTTTGGTAAGAAATATCAAGATTTGGCTCCTTGTGAGACTGGGAGGTTGCCAAGTTCATAACTGGTTAGGGAGGCATTGGATGACACTAAATAGGGGCCATATTGACTGACTTCTTGTGACTGTGGAAACTTGTCCATAAAATCTTAGACTAGATTTTATCTTCAAAGTCAGCTATAAACATACTAATAAATATAATTTCACACCCACCCACCTTTTATCCAAAGCTTTCTCATCGATTCTGCAGCTGTTACCTCATTGATCCATGCTTTCCAATAGTTCATTGGCAATATTTTTTCCCATTTTACAGAGGAATTAATCAAGGATAGGATCGTAGAAAAAAAAATTTGTGTATAGTACTGCTCAGTGACAAAACTGAAATTTGAATTTCACCCTAACTTCTGCTTTAACCAGACAGTTGTCTCTGTGTTGAACTGAGTTTTGGAAACCCCTTCCTAAAATTACTTGGTAGCTATTCAATAGTACCGCCTTTCAGAAGGCTATACTCAAGATAGTTAATTCAGGGAGTCAAGATTGGGGGGTGGTTATTTTACTATTTAAAACTATATCCTATAGTCAAACAACTTAATAAAAATTTTGGTGTATACTACCCCTAGAAAAACCTGCAGGTGTGGGGTACAGGAGTGCCACCTCCAGGGTTTTACCTAAGCCTAAAGAAAGCTTTGTGGTATTATATAACCTAAATTCACATTGCATTGCACTGCTGTTTTTCTCTTTGTATAAATAGACTCTTTTCTTCCCTTTCTTGAAAAGGATTACATTTGTACTAGGAAATGTCACTGCTGCTTGAACTCTGCTATAGGTATTTGCATTTATCTAACTTCCCAAATGGACTAATTTCTTTGGAGCCCATGAATTTTTCTCCCTTTCTCTGTCTTTTATCTTATAAACTTTGGATGGAAAGAAGTTAAAATAATTGTGTTGATGTTGAAATTTAGTCCTGTAAGACAAAAATAATCTTATTCTTTTCTTACTGTTTCCTCTTTCAGATCAACTCACAATGAAATGGAGAAGAATAGGTGAGCTGGGGATTTTGGAGGTGGAATGTGGGGAGTTTTGATGCATTTTCTATTCAAGTTTTTGGTTGCTATTATTTTTCACTCTTCCCACTGGTGGCCCTTGATTTAAGAGTTTACTCAGGGCCCTCTAAACAGCAATGCCCATAAATCTTGAGTGGATGAAGAGCTTGGCAGTTCCAAAGACCTACCCCCTCCATAGCCTCAGCTCCACCCACTCCTGAGGAGTGAATGCCTTCATGTGATTATTCCATTAGCTCCTAGGCAATATTTCTACAAATAGTATTTTTAAAAATTTACATTCTACTGAATATAATTGGCAATGCTATCTTAAATCATATACACACAAACACACGTGTGTGTGCACATGTGTAGGAACTTGTAATTTATTGGGAATGAGGATTCTCAAATTTTAGGCAAATGTGTGTATGGCAGAAATTTGGAGATAGTGACCAACTAGAGAAGGCCTGCTCCCCTCCCTGTGCTCCATTGTGTCACAAGCCTCTCTTTCACCTGATTGCCTCTTGCTGCTTATTTAATTCTTTATTTTCCAAATGAAGTTGCCCTTCCTTTGGTGATGTAACCTAGTGGTTCCAACTCTGGTTGCATGTTACTTAATGATGCTTTTATTTTAATGTATTCTTAAAAATATTTTCATGTTAAATACATTATACACATACACTTGTATATTTGGAGGGTATAGAGAACAGATGTTTATTTCCTCTGATTCTATAAAAGAACTTTTTACTATAATTTCAAATCTACAAATGTACAGTGAATAATCAAGTACTATGTATCCACTTAGGATAATTATTAACATTTTTGCCAATCTTCTATAATCAAAATTATCCCTCTTCATGGAATCTTTTAAAGCAAATTTTCTATCTCTAGTAAAGACTCTTTTTAAAAAAATGACTACTTGCTTTTTACTATGCTGAAAAACAATGACAATTCTTTGTACAGCTTTAAAAAAAAAAAATAATGCACAGACCTCATCCTTAGCAATTCTGATTTAATTGGTTTGTGTTGAGACTCTGTACTAGTATTTTTCTAAAGCTCCCCAGGTGATTCTCATGTGCAGCCAGGGCTGAGAACCATTGAGCAAGTCTCATTCTGGTCTCTGAGCGCCCATCAACTTGAAATGTGGGCTACCCATCCAAATTGAATGACTTTCTCAGTGCCCTGCATGAACAAGAAGATAATGTGTAATGATGGCTCTGTAAATACATGTGATTGTTTCATGCAAACCCTCTTTGAAAAAGGAGCCTGACTCTGAAAGTCAGGATCTGAATGACATTTTATCAGTGAAAGGGCAAACCAGACCCTTACCAGGGAGGATCTTGGGAAAGGATGAACATTTAGCTTTGCCTCACTGGAATTTCGTGTATGTGTGTGTGAGAGAGAGATATGTCGGTTGAGTGTGCCTCACTGTGAATGTGCTTTTCCCCATCCCTTCTTCCCTCTTAGCTGTTCTGCGATCATGACAGACCATGTTTGAAGTCAGAGCTTCCTTTGTGCTTAGAACTTACATATTGTGAACTAGAAACTCAAAGGTATTATCTTTGAAGGTGGTCAGTTGTGGCTTTTCTTTCTCATCTTTAGATTCACTTCTTTCTAACCTTTAGATTCACTCCTTTCTTCTGCCTTTGCAGCAAACTGGGTAAACTGGGACTATTTCTGCTGAGAAGCCTTCTAGTTCTCCTTCTCCCCTCTAACCTTTTAGTTAGGTATTTAGTATTTGTATAACTACTAAAATTGTATCCTTTCAGGTAAAGACTCAGACTTGCTATAGTGTTGTGCCTTTTACCTCTGCAAGAATTCTACACAATGCTAATGCGTCATTTATTTTAGCAGCTCAGGGATGTTTTTGTTCTGTCTACTGTGACCCAAGGGTTTGTGCTGTGTATTGGGTAATTAGGTGAGTTCATACTGGGACATCTAATCAGTGAGGTCCCCATCCCAGAGAAATGTGTGGTTTGTCTAAAGAGAAACATGCAGAGACTGTTTCAGTGAGTACACTAAATGATTGAAGTATGCACAGGACTCTGTGGAGGCAAAAATTCTAGAAAACTGGATTTGAAGTCACTACTGGGCTAGCTGCTTATAATTCAGATTGCTTCCATATGACCAGTCAGTTTTTGCTTGTGGAAGGATTAGTTGTCGTCCCCCGCCCCTCCCCAATTTTCCTTTCTTTTTGTAATTTGGTCTTGTAAGGTCTTAATAATTCTTTCACTGGTCAAGAGCATGTGAAAAGAAGAGAAGAAAGTAAGGACTCAATTTACTTAATTTAACCAAGCATTGGTTGCTGCAGTCCAGAGGAGGAGGTTAAAATTGTCAGGCTTTTCTCCTTTGTTAGTGCATATGCTTAAAAATTTTTTAGTTTTGAGGTCAAAGAGCTGTTCTTATAATCTCCCTGGCTTTATTAGCTGATTCCTATAAAGAATACCACTCTGCTAAATGCTAATACATGTCAGCTATTTTTTACCTTAAAGCATAACAAAAAGATTGTCAAGGCTCTCAAAAAATAAAAAGCAACTTAGGAAAAGAAGTTCTAAAATTAGGAAATTTTTTTCCTCTTTGATTTTGCAGAGTTGACTATACTTCTTTTTAGACAGAAGCCTTTTCTGTAGATAAGTTGGGATATGGCTCAGTGTTAGAGCACTGTCCTAGCATGTGTGAGGGCCTGAGTTCAATCCCCAGTTCTACAAAAAATTAGCTAAGAGAAACCTTTCTGTGGTACCTTAGAGGTACTTAATAATTAGTATTACTCTAGGTTATCAGGACTTCACTATGAGGATATTAGATTCAACACTGTGACTTTTAAGTGGGCATTGGTGGGAAGGTGAAAGAAAAGACATCTAGAATGGTGGTGATAATAATTTCCACTCAGCAAAATAAATGTTTGTTAAGTCCCTATCGCCAAGTAGTTGGCGTTGGGAGTACTGAGCCCAGGAAAGACCAAGCTCCTGCCTTGGGGAGCTGTTTTTATATCACTCCAGAGGGGTTCTGTTTGTTGGCCCTGTTATTGGCCTATGGCCTGCAGCACTCTACATTTTAACTAATTTGGGGGTGAGGGTGAAGTCTCCTAAGGAAATACCCTTGTGTTGGTATACACGGTGTTTTCTTTCCTTTTCTTTTTTGTTAATTAAACTCATCTTATAGAAATATTTGAGAAATATAGAAAATAATACTAAAAATTAAATCATCTTTAATTTTAACTGTCAGAAAAAAACTAAGAGAACTTTGAAATACATCTTTCCAATAGTTTTGGAAAATTACTCTAAAAATATTGTTTAATGTAAAAAGAAAATTCAGAAAAGCACAAAGGACATAAAAATCATCTTAATAGGCCTCTCAGGGATAACAACTGCTAACATTTGTTCCACATCCATCTAGATTTTTATATATTTTTAAAATCAACGTAGGATCATATATTAAATAATTGTAGTTTGCTTCTTTTCAAGTTACTTCATGGACATTTTCCAGTGTCATTAAATCTCTATCTCTAGCATTACTTTTAGTGAATGCTCAGTATTACATCATATGGTTGTGTCAACTCCTATAACCAGTCCCCTATTGTAGGTTCTTCCTACTGTTTTGCCAATGTAACTAATGCTTCCTTAATCTGACTTATAGATAAATCTTTGTTCAACATTATCATTATTTCCATAGGATAAGTTTATAGCTGCATAATTAATGATATACAGATTTTTATGATTTTAGATGTTGATTATTAGTTGCCCACCAGGCAGGTTACAGATAATATTTTCCTTATGCCTTCACAAGTTGATACTATAACTTAAGACCTTTGTCAGTTTGATAAGTCAAAAACAACAGCAACAAAAAACACACAAAGGCAATTTGTTTTAATTTTCATTTCTTGTATTACTAGCACAGTTGAATTTTCATGTGTGTATGTGTTGCCTATTAAATAACCTTTGTCCAGTTTTATACTATAGAGTTTATCTTTTCTCTCTCTCTCTCTCTCTCTTTCTCTCTCTCCCTCTCCCCTCCTCTCCCCCACTCTCTTCCCCCACCCCCAATTTTTCTTTTCCCGGCAGTACTGGGAATTGAACCCAAGGTCTCACATGTACATATGCTAGGCCATTGTTCTATGACTGAGCTACATCTCCAACCCCTCTTTTTTTTATTTTAAAAGATTCCATAATGTAAAGGATATATATATATATATATGTATATATATGTATACATATATATCCTTTTATATATTTTTAAATTATATATATATATTTAATTTTATATATATATAATATATATATAAATATATTTTATATATATTTTTTTAATTCACTTAATTGTCCAGTTTGTCATTTACCTTCAGGAAATTGGTCTCCTCTCACTGATTGAAGTTGATGCCTCTGGTGTATACTTAACTGCCATTTATGCCTAAGTCTATTCCTAGACTTGTTCTGGTAGTCCACTGATCCAGTGATCAGCTCTTCTTTCTTTGCCTTTATGATATTTTAATCATTGAGATTTCATCTTGTATTTCAGGATCTGGTAAAGTATATCTCTATTCTTGCCTCCATTCTCCCTTCCTTTTTAAATTTTTCCATATTCTTAACTATTTTTACCAGTTTATTTTTTCCAACAAATTTTTAACCAAACTGTCTGTTCTCCATCCCCCAAATTCTTTGAGAATTTTTTAAAAATCAAAAGCACATAGTTCCAATATAAATTAATCTTTTAAAGTTTATGCTTATATATTAAGTCTTTTCACCCAGGATTTGGTGTGTGTGTCTTAATTTATTCAGACCTCTTTACCATGTTAAAGCAAAATTTTGTAGTGTTTCCATGTAGATCATCCGCATTTCATGTAAAAGCTAATCCTGAGTTTTTATATTTTTACATTGCTGTTGGTTTCCCATTTTAGTTATCTAGTCAATTCTTATTTGAATATAGGAAATATTTTAATCTTTAGTTGTTCTGTGCTATTTATTGATGATAATTCTACTATTTCTTTTTCTTAGCTTTGAATTACTCTAGTCTAAATGCCTTTCAGTAAACCCTACAGCAAATGGGGACTGTGATTGCATGTAAGTTGCAGCCAACAGGTCAGGAGACAGTGCTAGAATGGACTCTTTTTCAAAAGAAGGCTCTGGCATCTCCTTTAATAGTAGACACCCATTTTTCTGGAATGGTACATATGCAGGCCTTGCTGGAATTAGACAGCTGGTCTAAAGAGGTCACCTCTGCCAGAGTCTTCTGACCCTATGACAAAAAGATTTTTGTGTGTGCTCTTTGGGGAAGACTGAGCAGCCTGATCTAAGCTGTTATTTCTATTTGGTCAAACAGGATTTCAGTGGCATCTAGTCTGGCATGAGAAATCATTCAGCCAGGTCTCTTCTGGTAGAATGTTCTAGTTTATTGCATGTCCCTGTAGTCCTTTCTTTGGGGTTCTGACTTTTCAAATGACCGTGTTCCTTATACAGGAAGGGCTAGGGCCTGACTTGCACACAGGGCCTGGGTTGTGGTATGTATTACACCACTCTTACTGCTTCTGAACTCCCTTGACCACATTTAGGTTTCACCTAGGATGTTGTAACAAATCCACATTTGTTGCCACATGGGGTAAGGTCTTGCCTGATCATTACAGAGGGTCGTCATAGGGATCAGTGTGCAAATCCAGTCCATGCTAACAAAGTGGAGATTTGTACCACTCGAATCTCTTTCCTGTACTACACCTTTTGGGTAGATGGTATTTACCCTTAGAAGCACTTAGAGAAAAGACAAATGCTGGCTATTTGACTAATTTCCAGTCCCCTATCTGGAGCACTGGGGGCTACTCCCTGACTTGTCATAGGAATTAATAGTCAAAGGGTGGCATAGAACTAGCAAAACTAATTCTAATATAATTTTATACTTAAATATTAGACTCCGGAAAGGAAATTTAATGAGGTATACTTTAATAAAGAAGCGATCTTATATCTTCAAAATGTAGCCACCATGAATTATTATTTATGCATTACCAAGTACATTACTACCTTTGTATTTTCTACAAAGATGTATTAGCACAGTTGTGAGGAATCTTCAAAATCTTCCAGGTTCCAGTTAAGTTAGTAATAATGATGTATTCAGCAATCATTATTCCTCAAGGGAGAAATAATTTCTCAAGGGATCATTTTAGAAAAAGGAGAAAAGTACTCCCCCTCTCCCAAAGCATGACTTGTAGTCTTCACCTGGATTTTTTTGTTTTAAGGCTTTGTTCTCAACCCAAAATCTGTTATCAGTCTTTATCACTTTTAGGGACTAATTTTTGATTCCTTAATAAGACTTATTTCTTCTTATATACTATATACCCTCTTTTTCTTATTATGCAACTTCTGCATAACCACATCTGAAATTATTTTTATTTGACCTCTAATTATCTTACAGGATTTATGATACTATGTAATTGGCTAAGTCTGTGCCAACATCAAGGTTAGGGATAAAATGGTGAAACCTCAGAGTTAAATAAGCTGTTCTTTCTTTTTTGACAATAATCTTAGGCCCAATTTTAAAGAAAAACCAGTACTCAGGAGGGTTAGATACATCATGTTCTTTAGGTAAGGCTATTGTGAATTACCAAAAATATCAGATTCTACTCTTTATGTCAGTGTCTGTAAGATGCATTATTATTTCTAGGCTCCAGTGGATTAACAAGAAGTAGAAGACTTTGTCATTTCCTTTTTTTTTTTTTTTTTTTTTTTTTTTTTGCGGTACTGGGAATTGAACTCAGGGCCTTGTGCTTGCAAGGCAAGCACTCTACCAGCTGAGCTATCTCTCCAGCCCCCATTATTTTTTAATAAAAAAAAGATGAGTTAAATAATATAAGAGGTCCACAGTGTATGAATGAATGAATGAATGAATGAATATGATCTATTTGGAAAGGAAAAGTAGGTTACAATAGTCTACAAAAAGTTTGAAAATCTTTTAGGGAAATGTAAGTTAAAAAGATGCTTGTAGATGAGGGAGGAAAAAACGTATTTGGTAGAGGGCAAAGGGGAGGCCATTCTAGAGTTTCAGGTGAGAGCTGAAATTTGTCATGGTAAATCAGATTGATCATTTCACAGTAATTTATTTACATGTTTGGTCACTCTAAGTTTTAGCACCTCAAATGCAAGGACTTAATCTTACTCAGCATTATATTCCAGCACTTGGGAAAGTACTCACACATAGGATTACCTTGAGAAATGTGTGAAAGAAACAAGTACATATTTCAAGATGTCCACCCATGAACTTAATGGCTTATCTACCCTCTTTACTGACTGTCATCCTGCCTTGGCCTTATAATTCTTTTTTTCTCATATACTTTGTTGTGAAAGTCTGATGGAGAGAGTAATTTCAGTTACACCTTCAATAAAGAAAACTAATTACTAACAGCAGTGCTTCCCCCAAAAGTATACACATGTACTCAAGACAGGTGTTGACATCTCATTTGATACCACTTTCAATCTCGACTACATCCAAGTCAAGAAGAATCCTAGGAGTAGGATACTAAACTCTGGAGCTACAGTCTGCCTACAGAATTGTTCTTTTTGCTAAAACTGTTCCCCAGTTTATACATCTACCATCCTGAGAGAGAGAGATGAATAGAATCAAGCTTAAATCAGAAATATAAGAAGAACTGCATTCGGAGTTGTCTGAGGGCACACTCTGGATAACCCAGAGCTGCCTTCTAATAACGTCCTTCACTTAGATATTTGGTTTTCCATCATTCATGACTGACAAGTGGCATGTGAATTTTTTTTTTTTTTTTTTTTTTGTGATGCTGGGGATTGCACCCAGGGCCTTGTGCATGCTAGGCAAGCACTCTACCAACCGAGCCATATCCCCAGCCCCTTGTGTGAATATAGATTATATTTAAATCTTTTTTCTGTTGGAATTTATTTTGATGTCCACCTCCCCACTTCCTTGCCATTTTCTGAACAACTATTTCCCCCACCAAGGAACTAGAGTGCTATCTCCATTATGTGCTAAATTCATATCTATTCTTAGGTTTGTTTCTGATGACTTTTATTCTGTTCACTTGATTTGTCTGTCTGTTCCTGTATTAGTACTATGCTGTTTTTAATTATTGAAGCTTTATAGCATAATTTAATATCTGGTACAGCACATTCCTTCTCATTATTCTTCTTTTTCAAAAATTTTGGCAGTCTCACACATTTATTCTTCTAAATGAAATTTAGACTAATTTCCCAGCGTTAAAAAGAATACTGTTGAGATTTTGTTTTCTTGGAATTGTGTTAAATTTGTAGACAAACTTGGGAAATAGTGACATTTTTACTTTGATGGTTCATGTCCAGGAATGTGCTATTTTTTCCATTTACTCAGATTTTCTTGTGTCCTTCAGCTAGGTTTTATGGTTTTCTTCCCATAGATCCTTCCCAAACTGTTATAACTATTTGCTCCTAAATATGCTATAGGTTCTTCTTAGAGATTTTACTTGTCTGAATGTGCCTGGCTTTGCAGGCTAATGCACATTAGTTCTTTGCCTTTCTGTGGCCATTGCAGTGGAGGTGCAGGTCGGAGGCCCAGGACTTTCAGGAGGCTTCTCCTGGAGTGAGGCAGATGCTTCCCTCCTGACCTTGGAATTCTTTTCACCTGCTTCTACATGGTGTGTGGCTGCAAAGCAGTCTTTCCCTTTGTATTCATTACCTTTATAAAGTATTTGCTGATTTTGAAATGTAAAAGAGTTGTACCTTTAGCATAAGCAATATCTGTATTTCCATAGGAGGATTACTCATTTTTTCCATTAAATATTTTTAAAGAGGTCCATTGTCTTTAAGGAAGAGTTAGCAAACTGCCTTTTACCAGATAGCCTCTTTCTGCCTAGTGACACACGTGGAGTTTCCTGTTGATTTAAAAGGAATATTAGAGTGCTATAATTGTGTGTTTGCTCACAGTAATTACCCTTCTTTAGAGGAAACTAGGATTGAAAGAATAACTGCTGCCACACACACAGACTCCATGTCAGACCCTGGCTCAGGTCTTAGGTTCCTATAGACCAAAGCTGTGTCAGCCTATACACAATAATTAAAATGATCTTTCTGAAGAACTAGCTTGTGAAGTCTGTTAAAGTTCACAACCCAGGTACAAAGCAATATGGCTTAGCGCTAAAACATGCTTTCCGGGCAGGAGGAAGCCAGCATTTGGCACAACACCCCTCTGCTGGGGCTGGGAGCCGGGAGGCAGCTCTTGGCAGCAGGAGGACTATCCCATGAATATGTGATGGGAGGAATTCCAAGTGGAGGGGTCAGATTGAGGTATCGGGTGGCTTGCTTTTGAGTATGTGTGGCAAAATCTCTGCTAGTTCCCCAAGAAGAGTCAGACCTAGGTCAAAATGGAACAGGGACTGAGAGGAAAGAGCTGAGACAGGTGGTGTTTCTGCTTGTTTTGGATCTGGACACTCCATGGGGTGCTCAGTGTTAGCTGCAGGATTCCAGATTCCAGGATGGTGGGGAAGCAGGTGGGAGTGGGGAGAGGGGGGGGAGAGAGAGAGAGAGAGAGAGAGAGAGAGAGAGAGAGAGAGAGAGAGAGTGTGTGTGTGTGTGTGTCTGTCTGTCTGTGTGTCTGTGTCTTAGTTGAGGTGAGAATCCTCACTGGAAGCTGTTACTGAGGGGTTCAGGAGTTCGTTGGCTTCTTTATCTGGTGCAGGGGTTGGATTTCGCTACCGTATGGTGGAACTGAGCCTGTTTAATATACCTCCTCTGTGGTTGGCCCAGGCACTGGCATGGGGATGTGTCTGCAGGCGGTGGCATGTGGGCAGGACAGCCATCAGGCTGGAGCAGTAGGTGCTAGGGAAGGCCAAGGAAGACCCTGCCAAACACAGAAGTTGGCTTTGGATCTCTACAAAAATCCAGAAAGAACTCTGGTCCTGTTTTTTTTAGAACTGGGCCAGAAAACACTGAATGAACAGGTATTACCCTCAGCTTGATTAGTCGAAAGTCTTATTACTAGTTTTACACTGGAAGTGTTCCTTGGAAACCCACGTGTGGGTAGTGAAAAAAAGTGCCTTCTGGGCTAGACTGCTGTCTGTTTAGAAATGACGATGCATTGAAAGATGACTTTATTATATTTTTATCAGTGGACAAACTTCCTAAAAATTTACATACTCATATCTGTATTTAAACTCACATCTAAAAAGACTAAAATGACACTGTTGTGAATCCTGCAGTCATTGCAATATCAAGCAGGCTCAAAAATGTCTCAATATAATCTTAATTTTTAAAATTTTTCTCCTAATTTGAAAATCAGTCTTCAAACTTTATTCTTAAACTGATGAGAATAGAAATGTAACTACATAAGTGACTAGTTATACTTTCTTATTGTGTTTTTAAAATCATGATCTATTTTCATGACCCTTTTTGAGAAATATTATCCAAGGTGAACATTGTTTCCACAGCTTTTGCTTTTCTTTATTTTTTCTCCCCATGCAGCAGTGGGAGAGCACCCCGCTCGTGTGAGTCTTTGCTGTGGCTCTTCCACATGGACAGGTTTTTTGGAGCTAGCAAGAGTCTTAAAAAATACTAAAGCATGTGTGCCCTCACATCTTCCTGGCTCAGAAATGAATGTTGTACTCCTCCAGCTTGTCAAGGTTTAGAGGCTCTTGGAGCATCCAGGACAATTTCCTCATGATCCAGATGCGGCAGGGGCTCAGGAGAACATCTAACCAGAGCTTCCTAGATCTTCCTTGAGGGAACATCCCAAGTCTTGGTGGAGGGTGTGAATTGCCTTCCTAGGTCAGTGTCATACCTGATCATTGAGGTTTTCTTCTTTTGATCTGTATTCTCAGCTTTTGCTAATATAATAACATTCTTAAATTCTTATTTAACATTCTTAGATAAATAGATATTTATCTGAAGGCATAAGACTGAGCACAGCTGCAGGTGCAAAGATGTAGTGGAGATGGACTCTGTCCTCTAGGAGCTTAAAGTCTAGTCGGAAATATGACACGAGCCACTCAGCAAACATTTATTCAGCCTGTGTGTGCTGGAGGCACTGTGCCTACGCTTACTAAGGATTGTGCAGCAAATGGTTGGGAAGCAAATACCAAACCGTGTAAGCAGATCAGCAACTTCCCAGGGAGCAGTGGTAACAAGTAAGTCCCCAGGAAGCACAGAATCCCCATGTACTGGGATGGCTTGGGAAAGCCCTAAGGAGGTGATGGGCTTAAGCAGGTACTCTGAATCTTGGCCATTTCTCTAATTCATGAAATTTGCTCAATTCTAGAATACAGCCCAAACCAAAATTTCAATGAAGTGTAAGTTTCCAAGGTTGTGGGAACTCTTATATCGGTGATCATTCTGTGATAGAAGACTCTTTAATGGGTGGCGGTGGCTTCCTCCTCATCCAGCCTCTCTCTCGCACTTCATCCCACTTTGCACCAGTTGGCCACCCTCTAGAACAAGAAGCAGTTCTCCCAGCTGTCCAGTAGGCTTGTTAGTACAGCAACGGCATTTTTTTCTCATATTTAAAAAAAAAAAGTAACTTTTTGAATGGCAATAGAATTACATGATTGAAAGACCAAAAAGTATAAAGAATTATTCAGTAAAAATTCCCCTTTCTCCCTTCCTTATCTAACTATCCCTGTATTCTCTCTGCCCAGCCAGTCATTAGTTTCATAGAAATCATTCCAGTTTGTGAACTTAAAACAGGAATATAAATTCTCATTGTCCCTTTGTTTTATACAGATAGCATGTTGTGTTCATGCTTGAATTTCTTGCTTTTCTTCACTTAATGACATGTCTGGGAAGAGGCATTTCCCAGAGCACATGGAGCACATTCTCCTTCTCCCTCCATGGTCCTCCACTGTGTGAATGTGTTGTAGTGTATTTAAGTAGTGACCGTAGTGGTCATTTAAGGTTGTTCCCATCTTTGCTATTACAAACAAAGCCTACAGCCACAAGAATGGTATCCTAATTAGTGTAAGTTATACTCCATTCATGTATAATATGTCAAAATAGACTCTACTGTCACGTATATCTAATAAGAACAAATGAAAAAATAAACTAAAGCCTCATATACATGTCGTTCATACATGTAAATATATGTGCAGCATTGATATAGTCCTGGTACTTTACTGGTTTTGAATGGGGTCTTTTACAAAGAGAAGTATGTTAAGGATTCTCTACTTGGTATGTCATTATTTTCTGATTTGGGTGTTCTGTGGGTCACACTGTAGCCCAGAAACCTGGAGAGAACCTGATAAATGTGCCTAATAAAAGTAGATACTGTTCTCTACCCCAGCACTTGTATTATAAATAGATTTAACTTTGAAACCCTAAATTTTGCTTCTTATTGGTTTTTCCCAGAGTTGTCTGGATGCAAACCAGGTTTATTTGGCGAGAGGTAGCATTTGCCGACACTGGGCCTGGGCAACTTAAACACTTTAAGAACCCACTCTTCCTGGGTACCCTTCCGGCCCGCTACAGAATTCTCAAGTGCTACTGCAATCTTCTTTTTGTAGGCGGGCTCATCTTCGCTTGTGCTTAGAGAAGTTGAAGGTGTTGGTGCCATTGGGACCCGAATCAAATCGACACACTACGTTGAGTTTATTAACAAAAGCCAAATTGCACATAAAGGTAAGTGTATCTTGGGTTTCCTCTTTGTCTTGTAAGTAAGGGCTTGTCTGTTGTTATGAAAGACAAACAAAGGCATCTCTCTAGGACAGTCATTTCCTCTGAACTTCTCCAACCTGCCTCTTGAGAATATAGACATCTCAAATGTAACATGTCCAAACCAACTGAGTAGTCCTCACCCCTGAGCATCCAGAGTTAAATGGTCCTTCCAGCTTTCCTTGCAACTGTACAAGCTAGAAACTCAGAGTCCATGGGTACCTCCTGTCCCTCAGCTGTATTTACCTAAACCATCTCCAAGACCTAAATATTTTACAGCCTCATCTACTTTCATCTTAACCCTAACACTGTCAACTTCAATACAACCTTCAGGATCAGGATGTAGGATCTCCCTACATCCCTCTGATCACCCCTCCAATCAGCTCTTGCTTCCTGAGGACAGTCCTGCCAAAGCGCAAGTCAACACGCTCCTCTTTAAAATTCTTGGGTCACTTAGGACAAACTGTGTCACCAGACCGCCCCCCCCCCACCGCCCACCAGGCTCTGCCTGACCTCACCCTCACCTGCCTGTACGCAGCATCTCATGCCACAGACTCCCCCGTCTCCAGCCCCTCTTCTGGTCCCTTGCGCTCATCATGTTCTCTTTCACCAGGGCCACTGTACATGCTGCTCCCTCTGGGGTGAGCACTCTCTCTCATCTCCACCTAGTGAACCTCCACTCATCCTTCAGCTCTCAGCCCACATCCACCAACTCAGAGAACACTTCACTGACTTTCCTGAATCGGTTCCCTTCCTGTGACAGAAGGTCCTGTCATTGGGCATCTCAGTCTCTCTCTCTCTCAGCCCTTGCCGTAGTAGACATTTGGCAGTGGTTTGAATGACTAGTGGCTATCTCCATTATTAAAATGTAGACTCCACAAGAAAAGGACTAGGACTTTGCGCTTACCTTATGTCCCTAGCACCTCACAGAGTGTCCAGCGCAGAGGACCCCTTTGGTACCCAGCTTGAGATGGGTGCAAACTCCTGAAAACCATAGCCAAAATCAGTGCTTGGCTTGTTTTTATAGTCATATCTTTATTAGACAGATACCATTTTAATTTTGATTAGTAGCCTGCATACATGACAATTCTAGGAGGAAAAGAGCCTCTATTTAAAGCCAAACAGCTACAATTAAACACTTCTCTTAATTATCTGAAGAATATGAGAAGCTAGGGGGTAAATTTGTAAAAACAAGTCGTCCATGGAAATGTGTCTTATAAGCTCTCCTGTTGGACAATTTAGAATCAAGACTCCAAAGGGAACTGTTACTTCCTGCTAACAAACAGAAGTTAATTGAGATTGGGCATGACACAAAAAAAGTGCTTATGTAATTGGGACATGTTCTTGAATAAACATAATTTTAAATAGAAGTGTGTTTCTTTAGCTTCTATCACATGCAGTTTTCTAGTTCAGGAAGATGAGGTATTCAAAGGATCGCCACAGACTAGGGAGGCCAGGCCGAGGGGTACGGGATGCCAGCGTGTTGGAGCTCGGCCTCCGTGACAGGCCAGTGCCTACCCTGTGCCAGCATTGTCAGTACTGAAGGAGTTTGACAAAGCCCACAGTCCCTGACCAGCAGCCTTCTGTCTTAGAGAGGAGCTCGACAAGTGACACACCAAGTGGCTTCTAGGGACAGCTGGCTCATATCACCGCTAGAAGGGAAGATGTGGGGTCATTGCTGATTCAGAAAGCTCCCTGCAGGCTCCAACAACTTCCCTTTGACTTTCAGAAACTTGAAGATTGTGACAGAAAAGCCATTCACCAAATAGATCAACTTCAGCGCGAGCAGCGACACCTAAAGAGGCAGCTGGAGAAGCTGGGCATTGAGAGGATGCGTATGGACAGCACCGGCTCCACAGTGTCCTCGGAGCGCTCGGACTCTGACAGGGGTGAGTGTCCCTGCTCCTCCACCTGCCAGCCAGGGAACAGTGCTGCTCACAGGAGGCATAAGAGGGAAGCTGAAATTGCTTGTGACTTGGGGGGAAGTAGCGTAGTGTGACTGCCAGGAATAAGCCCCCCTTTCCTGTCAGCTAGCAGTGTCCAAGGAGGGATTGCTTGGGGGTGGTCTGGTTTGCAGCCTGCATTTCCTACAAATGGACTTCACTAACATGTGCCTCTGTCACACATGCCCCGCAGAAGAAATCGACGTCGACGTGGAAAGCACAGACTATCTCACAGGGGATCTGGACTGGAGCAGCAGCAGCGTGAGTGATTCTGACGAGCGGGGCAGCACGCAGAGCCTGGGCAGTGACGAGGGCTACTCCAGCTCCGGCATCAAGAGAACCAAGCTCCAGGACGGTCATAAGACGTGTCTCGGGCTCTAGGAGAGTGGTCGCTGGGCTGCCTCCGTGGTGGTTCTCCCTGTCGGATCTGATTAGGTAGTGTATTGGACCTGCCCACACCGCCCTTGCACGTAAACTTCAGTGTACCACCTTTACCAAAATCAGCTTTGTAAAAGTTTTCGAGGAAGTGCGTAGGATTGTGGGTTTCTGATTGCATCCACTAGCTTCTCTCTCTCCATAAAAATTCGTCTCTGAGAGACTGTACATTCCAATCAATTTGAAGCACCCAAGAATTCTTAAGCAATTTTCACATCTCAGCAACTTCCCCTCTTCTTTACTGTCCTCAGTAGCTGACCAGACCTTTCTTAAAGTTTTCTGGCTTACTATGTTACTTGCCTAGGAGAAATGTCCGAGTGTGTCTTGTGCTTAGGAAACCGAAGGAAACAGACTTTTAAAGTTGAGATCCTGATCTCAGAACTCCAAAGTAAGCTTTGAAAGCGGGATTTAAGAGCACTTAACCATGGACCTCACCCTGTGAGGAAGTCAGGAATACCTCCAGAAAACACCCTTCACACACACCTGCTGATCCCGACCGCCGCCGCGCGTGGATGGGAGCAGTATTTCTCACTTTAGAACGGACACCGTGGCAGCGTGTCTTTGGGGTCGCACAGCTTAGGAAAGTTCCATCGTTGTTTGTCCCCACAAACACAACGGTACGCTCTCTGTGTGCGCTGTCCTGGGCCTCGCTGGGCACCGCTGTCTCGAGGCACGTTTCCCCTCCAAGTTTGTTATGCTACTTGTCTCTGGAACATTTTTTTTTCCTACCTCAGAGATAAATGAGATCTCCATTTCCCACTTCACAAAAGTGATTATGCCTCTTTTCCCCCACCCCAGATAAGTGACATTTGGTCCAAGTCTAATCTATTTTCCTATTTAACTTTCAGCAATAACTGAGCTTTGGCCCTAGTTGAGCTAGTGGCCATCATCAGTGAGAGGAAAGCCCGCATTCTGCTCTCTGAGTTGCAGGTGAACGGGAGGGGGCTGTACAGTGTTACTAGAATTCCTCTCCTAATGGATTCTTTTCAGACGCACCCAGAAACTTCTTTATGGAGGCTTTTGGGTTGATAGTTTAAAAGGCTGATTTTTCTCTTTGGTTATGATTTCTCCCTTAAGTGGTCTCCCACTTTGTAGCATTTTTATTTAAGCTAAAAGAGCACATGTATATGTACATAAGACACATTAAATCTATAAATACTATTTATTCATTTTATATAAACTAATGTAATGGAAAATAAATTCTTATGACTGTGCTTTTATAGATGTTCTAGAAACTTTGTATGTAGGTCTCTACAAATTTGGTTCATTTCCCTGAATATTTTTGCATTCATATCTTTGAGGTCTTAATGTTTTCAGCCTCTGGTGAATCTTTTTCATTGAAGTTGAACCATTTGTAAAATCTGTGACGCTGCAGCAGAGTGTGTGTCACAAAGTGATGGAACATTCCTAAAACCCACAGACGCACCGCCACCTAAGGGCTCAGTGGCTGACTCAGCGGGGCAGCCACTCTGCGCTGCCCTGCTGGGCTGCGGTCACTGGCGCATCTCCGCCTCACAGTTCGTCCAGCGCCTCCACTTCCACACAAGTCAAGTTCAAACGCACTTCGTGCAGGAGCTCATTCTCTACATGAAGAGCAACCTAAACAAAGCAAGATCACTTTTGTGGTTTTTTTTTTTAATGATTTGTTAATGTATTTTTTAAAAATGTCTTTAATTGGAAGTAGTGGACTCCTAAATGATTCCAAAGTCATCTGTAATTCTTCTGTTTTGGTTTTGTTCTGCTTTTTCTTCATTTCGGCTTTGGGTGGGGGGAGGGGCAAATGATACAAAGGATTTTTTTTTTTTTTTTTTTTATTGGTTGGAATCTTTTCCAGTTACCAGCTGAAGATTTGCACTGAAATACAACTTGTATGCCTTTTGCAATTTTAAAGCCTGCTTCCTGAATTTAAGCAGAGTGGTAGTGTTCAAAGAGCCAGCTCAGCCTGTAACATGTTTGAAAAAGATATATCTGCACTTTGAGGTCCCTTTCGAATGCCATTCGCTAGACCTCTCAAGCATTTTATATGATTGCTACATCCAAGCGCCTCACAAGCCCACAGTGCTGGGTGGATGCCGCATGGCACTGAAAACTCAAGACTTTGGAAAAGCTTGTGGGCTTGCGTTGGGGGAGGGAAGGGAACAGAATTTGTGTACTTGTTTGTTTAATTTAGAAATAAGGCATCTGAGAGATGCCATTATTTTCTGTGTTTTAATTGTTGTGCCTTTGAGTTAAACTGCATTTTTGTCTTTTGGTTGAAATATGAAATGTACTGTCCCAATATAAAACAGTAATTATTTGACCTTTGCACTGTTTGTCTGGTCCTTTTCAATTTGATTGCATCTAAGTGTAGATCTCTGTATTTTTAATGCACTTGTGAAAAACTGACACCAGGGTTAGACATTGCTTTCAAAGTTCAAGGTAGACCGAGTCGGCATGCTAGACAGGCTTCTCTCTAACCAAAACTGTAACCTTCAGGACCAGCAAACTCAGCCCAAGGCAGCTAATCCCCTTCCCCATGTGGCTGAACCACAGCCATGATTCGCCAATCTGTCCTCTCTCGTTCACTGATCCACCAGCGTGACTGCTAAGAGCTATAGAGTCTTTGTGATTGTTTTGTTTTTTTTAAGCAAAATGAAAACCTTTCTATTAGGGTCATTGGGGGGAGGAGACGGGCAAAGATATAAACCCCAGCCTTTAAGACTTTGACAATTGTACGTAATATAGATATGTATAAATATAGGCACATGCATATTTTTATGTGAAAGTTCTTTTTAAAAAAACTAAAAAGAAATCTAAACTGCACTCTTATTGATACCATCATAATGCAAATGGGAAAAGAAGAGAACATCATCTGATTTGATTTCATGCTATGAAAAAGATATATGCGTGTGCTTCTGTTAACATTCCCTGAAAACACAGCTTCCCATCCCTTGTTGGCATTGAATGCTGGGCTGAGCACCCAGGGTGTTTTGATTGTGGTTTTCTTTTGCTTAGCAGAGATCTTGAATTCTTGAAGGTGCTGATAGAAACTGCTGGCTCCTTTCTCTACTCACAGACCTGATGCTAGTTTAGTGATTCAAAGAGCATCACATTTTTTAGCAGACCCTAGATTCTCCCTGTCAACCCAAGACTAAAATAATCCCATTGTCAATTCAAAATTGAGCATTAAGTAGGCTCTGGCCCTGCAATGGGCCACTGGGTGTTGGCTGTTTTGTTCTCTAAGGTGGGCATTTCCCTTTAAGCTCTACTTTTTTCAAAAAAAACAAAAGTCTTCTACTGGGTTTCCTATGGGCCTCTCTCCCCTAGCTCCAAAGTGGCCAAGAACAAATCCTGGGGTCTGAAAAAAATGTGTAACTAGGTGGGACATGATGCTCAAAATAACCTCCTAGAAACATCCTGGGGCTTGATAATGGATTTGTGGACTTTTTTCCTCTTGCCTTCTTCCCCATCCCTTAAAGAGAGAACTTATTTTTGAAAAGCATATATATATATATATATATATATATATATATATATATATATATATATGTATGTATATATATATATATACACGTGTATTATTATTTAGGTTTTTCTACCATACTGTACTGGCAAGAATACCACTTTCATTGTGCTTTTTCGTTCCCCCAAATCTTGGTCTTTTCTGTTTCTTCTTCACTTGTGTCCCTCAAGTTACTTTGTCTTCCCTCTTTACCTTCCCTGCGTGTTGAACACCAGGTAGTGAAAACCTGCAAGGCAGTTTCCTGCATGTCCACCTGTTCTTTTTCTGTCTGACTCTGATGCAGTGTGTTTCGGTAGCGGGCTACTCCTGACCTAAGAATCCTCCCTGGGAGAAGACCACCCCAAGACCCTTTTCGGTGAGGTGGTTTTCCTCACTCTACACCATCCGATCTCTGTAGACTGGAGGATATTTGGTGTTTGAAGATACTGGGTTGGGGTGGGTGGGTACAATATGGGACTTTAATCATGATTCTTTTCATTATCAATATTTATTATTACCTGATTTTCTTAGACTGTGTTCTTCTGGAAGAAGAAATAATTGGTACTGCTAGATTCAGCTATTGAATGGCTGAAGAAATTGAGTATGTTTGTCTTCTCACAAAATCATAAAATGAGAATTTATAAGGCACCCAATTCTAAGATTTACTTAGATTTTTAATTTTGATTTCTTATCTGACGGGGTGGTGGGTTGAAGGGGGCCTTCTTCAGTTTAGCTTTTACATGAGAACCAAACTGCCTTTACCCCCTGTCTCTAGAATTGGTGCTCTTGAAATATTGCTGTTAACCATCAGTTGGGGGTGGGGGCACCTTCCTAAAGGTAAACACAGCCTAAGCAGGGGAGTAGCCAATGAGAGAATGGGAAATTCTGTTTCCAGATGTTTATTTCTTTATGTAAATAAGACGCCAATGTAAATCCCGTGTCAAGACCATAGAATGGTGCTTTTTATTACAGTTAGCACATGCATTTTTAGAAACTATTACATGTTTTAGAGAATCTTTGCTGTGTATATGTAAACTTCTGTATTGTTCAACTGTTAACAAATAAATTATTTCATTATTAAAGAGATATGAGTCTTTCCATCTTTTCAGTGTTTGTATCCTGGTTTACCCTTGCATGGTTTTTACTTATAAGGCGAAGTTAAACAAAAAAAAAAAAAAAAAAAAAATTTAATTTTATGGCAGATTCACTAGCCCAAAGTTTTCAGAACTTGTATTCTGTGAAGAGAATTTATTAGACCTTTTTTTTTTTTTTTCTTTATGGTACCAGGGATTGAATCCAGGGGCACTCAGCCACTGAGCCACATCCCCAGTCCTTTTCTGTATTTTATTTAGAGACAGGGTCTCGCTGAGTTGCTTAGCACCTCACTTGCTGAGACTGGCTTTGAACTCGAGATCCTCCTGCCTCAGCCTCTGGATCCTCTGGGATTACAGGTATGTGCCATCATGCCTAACTGTCCTGAGATGAGAATTTAGATGGTGCAACTTCAGATGAGCCCATTTGTTGATCAGAATTAGTAACAGGACCACTCTCCTCGTGGCTGTGATGTCCCATGCACCCATTCCATCCTCTCCCTCACTCAGCCAACTCGCTCTTCATGACAGATGCCTCTGATGATGCAGGCAGCTTGCTGGGGTTGCAGGGACCACCAAGATTCCTCGTCTTTTGAGCAGTCCACCATATTCCCATCATTTAATGCATTTCAATTAATTGTGAAATAAAGTTACATGAGAAAAAGTCCTGAGAAATCAAAGGTGGTGTGATTGAGCTGGGCCCTGGACAGAGAGTGGATGTTTACTGGGGAGGAAGCATCACTGGGAAAGAGACCATTGGGTGCCACGAGGTAGGTTGGGGAAGGCCAGCTCCTGGGGGTGGCAGGGTATGGCCTAGAGGCTGGATGCAAGAGGGGCACTCTGGAACACACGGGGGAGAGACCTGGAGAATCACACAATTCAGAGAGGAGAAAGGCCCCGTAGGATGCTAGTTCTTATACTAACACCTCAGATTCATTTACATTTTGATCATTTTTTAACAAATAAAATTGAGTACCCACTGTGGGTCGGCTCTGTCACAGAGCTGAAGATACGTCATTGAACAGACACCGGAAACCCCTGCTGCCCTCATGAGCTGCCTTTCTAGTGAGCTTGACTTCAGAGCTCATCTGGGCACATTTGCTGGGCACACTGAGTGCTCCTGGCTGTGTTCTTGCTCCCCAGGAGACTGAGAGCACTTGTTCAGGATCAAGGGGAAGGAAATTGGTGTCTTTCTCCTTTTTGACCAGTGACTTCTTATTTTAAAAACCACCAAAGATTTTGAAAGGTTTTTATGGGGTCCTGGAAGTTAACTGTAATGGCATATAGCTGCAGATCTTAAGAAGGAAGTTTCTGGGGGCTGGGGCTGTAGCTCAGTGGTAGAGCACTTACCTAGCATGTGTGAAGCACTGGGTTCCATCCTCAGCACCACATTAAAAATAAACAAATAATAAAATAAAGGCATTCTGTCCATCTGCAACTATAAAAATAATTTAAAAAAAAAAAAAAAGAAGGAACTTTCTGGTATTTCTGCTTTGGAAACGAAGCCTGACTTGTCTGTTTTCTCTTAAAAGTATGGGCAATGTGCTGGATGCTTCTAGAACGTGTGATTCTAGGATCTATCTTTGTGGACAGGTTTCAAATTGAACCAGCCAACAGGCAAGAGTTAGCAACATCAGCAAAAGCTGTGTGCTACCAGGGCGTCAGGGTCCCTTGTTTACTGTGGCCGAGGAAAGGAAGCTTTGAACTGGAGATAATTATAAGGGCAGCTTTTACATAAAGATAGCCTCCACCACAAGATGACAAATCTTATTTCCAAAGTTTCCTGACTTTCTTTGTTCACAGAAGCCTGAAGAGAAAGTAACTTGCCTTGCTGCCTGGGTCCCTGTCGTGGGCAAGGTCAGCTCACGTTCACTGCGTCTAACCCCAGGCTGCGTGGTCTCCGGCAGCGCCTCAGCCATCCTCACAATCCACCCTGGCAGGTGAGGCCTCTCACCTCCCCACCTTACAGAGAGGAAATGGAGGGAGAGGGAGGTGAGACCTTACCCAGTCCACAGAGCTGGTGAGAAGTGGGACCAAGAGCCTCAGCCACCTGACTGAGTCCCTTGGTTCTGTTTTCACAATGCCTGTGTCAGATTGCCACCGATTCCCCACGTAGAGCGTCTTTTCCTTTCTAAGTCCTTGAACAAGGCTATTTTCTGTGGAGGTTCCAGATATTGAATAGGAAAACCTGGGAACCCACGAGGCAATTGTGGGCTGCCATTGCTCTCGCCTCACCCCTACCTTCTCCCTGCACCTGTAGTGAAGGGGAATCCCCACTGTGGATCCTCCTGGGGACGGGGACATGCTCTTGGAGGGAGACGCTCTTCTACACCCTGTTTGGTTGTGGACGCTGCAACTTCACATTCTTCAACCAGTCTTCACTACACAGAACTTGCACTTGGGCCTTGGAGTCCCCGTTATCAGTGTCCCCTTGGGTTCACCTCTCAGATGTCACTATGACTAGATGAGGAGGGTCACACCAAGGCTTTCTACCAGGAGACTCTGGAAGGCAGCTCCCTGTCCCCACTGTCCCCTTGGGCCTTGCCATCAATAAAGAGTATTTGAACGTTTGATGGCCATGGGTCCCCAGGCAGGGTCTTCATAGGAAGCACTCATTAATTCAAAGCTCAGCATCAGTCGGTGGCCAGTCCACTCTCTGCCCACACTGTTCCGCACAAAGTTTAGGCGCCACCGTGTCTGGTGGCATCCTTGTGGAGAGCAAACCAGGCTGCTGACCAGAGTGGGGAAGGAAGCTCGACGCTGGAGCATGACTAACCCGCTTTCAGGCAGGCGGGAGGGGAGGCTGTGCCCAGCGGAGCTTCCAGCAGCTTCCCCAGCCGTGAGCACGGGAGCATTGCTGGCGAAGACAGACTCAGGAATCAGAGGGACCATCGGTCCAAGCACATGGCCCAGCACCTAATCGGAGCTGCTGGACCTTGGCCATGGTTCGCTGAGGCCTCGCAGGAAGGAGGGGCCTCCCATAGGCTGCTCTGGTCTCCCCGAGGCAGAGGCGAGGAGGACAAGGCCGTGAGCCCTTGTGGGAGTCCGTCTGCCTGCGGTGGGCCTGAGAGGAGGCCCCCGGGCGCTGGCCTGTTAGCTAGGCCCCCAACACCTAGAGGCCATCCCAGTCCTCGCGGGGATCAGTGGGGATAGGAGAACCAACCCCATCTTCTGGAAAGTTCTTTTAGATAAATTCCTTGCTGAGTTGACACTCCCATCTCTGGAAGGCCCAAGCTGCCTCAGTGAAGCACCGCAGGAGGCAAATGGGCTGTTGGGCAGGCGCCACGTCCCTGAGACACCCCAAAGGTGGTTCTGGGCAGAGGGATCTAGATGGAGCCAATGCCAACTCCACCCTTGACACTCGGGGTGACCTGGGGCCAGCGTCCTGAGCTCTATTCCCCAGTCTGTGAAGTCAGGATAATAATAGTGCTCACTTCCTGGGGCGCCCAGGGGATTGTGGAAGATAAAGTCCACAAGGAGCTTATCACAGTGCCTGACGGGCAGAAAGTGTTCTACCCAGGTGAGCAGTTGGGAGGGCTTTCCCAGCCAGGGAAGGAAAGCTGGAGCAGGGTTCGTCTTGGAACTCGAATTTTCCAAAAGTGAAATTCCAACACTCAGAGAAGAAATTAGCCTGGCAGGGAAAATTACATTGGTGGGGGGAGTTGTTTGAATTTGTCATTCTGACTATGCTCTTTAGACAGACAACAAATAGTGGGCAGGAAGTGGTTAAACTGAAAGAGGAGCAGAGCCTGGGTGACTCAGGGACTCAGTGTGGACACTGGCGGCGGGGGAGGGGAGTGCTCTCCAGGTGGCTCCTCACCTAGCCCTGTTCAGAGTCCAAACCAATCCTAACACCCCTCTAGCACCGTGGGCAGCTCAGAAACTCCGCTCGACCAGAAGCCAGGCAGCACAGAGGCGGCTCAGAGCAAGAGGCAGAGGGAGAGAGACCCTGGCTTCCATGCCTGCATTGTGAGAGCAGCTCAAGGGAAGAGGCCAAGATGCACCTGGATCTTTCCACCAGCAAATTGAGGAGCTAGAGCTCCAGGCAGACCATCGGCAAAGACCCCACGTTTCCAGGGTAAATGCTGAGCAATTGCAGAGGCTCTGACCATTCTCTGCCACTTTGCAGATCAAAGGTTGGTCAGAGAAGTCAAATGCAGACCACACAGGACAGGGAACAGCATGGGCCCAGAAGAGAAATCCATGGAAATGGATGATCAAGATCCTGGGTGAGAAAAAAAACAAACAACCCAATCAACAAACAGGCAAAGGAACCAAACAGACACTTCACAGAAGATACACAATCAATCAACAGATATATAAATAAATGTTCACCATCTCTAGCAATTAGAGACATGCAAATCAAAACTACACTGAGATTCCATCTCACTCCAGTCAGAATGGCAATTATCAAGCATACAAGCAATAATAAATGTTGGTGAGGATGAGGGAGAAAGGTACACGCATACATTGCTGGTAGGAATGCAAATTGGTGCAACCATTATGGGAAAGCAATATGGAGATTCCTCAGAATACTTGGGATGGAACCACCAATGGAACCTAAAACCAGCATACTACAGTGACACTGCCACATCAATGTTTATAGCAGCCCAATTCACAATAGCTAAACTATGGAACCAATCTAGGTGCCCTTCAACAGATGAATGGATAAAGTAAATGTGGGATATATACACAATGGAATATTACTCACCCTTAAAAAGGAATGAAAGTATGGCATTTGTCAGTAAACGGATAGAACTGGAGAATACCATGTTAAGTGAAATAAACCAATCCCAAAGAACCAAAGGCCTAATGTTTTCTCTGATATGCAGATGCTAATTCACAATAATAGGTTAGGGGGAGAATAGAAGTAATTTGGACTAGACAAAGGGGAGTGAAGGGAGGGAGAGACCATGGGGGTAAGAATGATGGTAGAATGAGTCGAACATTATTACCCTATGTGCATATATGACTACATGACCTGTGTGACTCTACATCATGTACAACCAGACGAATGATGTATGTATGATGTGTCAAAATGTATTCTACTGTCATGTGTAACTAATTAGAACAAATTAAAAAATACAAAATTTTTTAAAAGACCCCGAATGAGGAGGAGAAAGGTGTTTTTCTCTTCACTGCATTTAGATCCTTTAATACCAGGTAAAACAATTCTTTCTGAACTAATTGCAGGAATCCCATTGTTTCCCCCTGAGGAATGGTGTGTGTTCATGTCAGGGAAACAATGAATCATGAAATGATTTCATCTTTCTCTTCTCACTTTGGCTGCCAGGAAACTCATAGGCTAATTCACACATCACCTTTAATAATTATGAGACCCTGCGATTTGAATATTTATATCCTAGTTTTCCCCTTGTCCTTTCTCTGACCTTGACTTTAATTTATAATTTTGCTTATTTTAATCCATGTAATTTTGGAAGTCAGTTCAGATCCTCCTTTGTTGAGAATCAGGAGGATATTGTCACGTAGGATCACTGTCTGTAGAAACGGAAAAAACGGTCTGGTCTTTTGTATTGCAAGCCGAGGTGACAGGAGTCAAGAGCGGCGAGAAGGTTGAGTGTGGATTTTTTTTTTTTTTTTGTAGTGGATACAAATTTGCTAAGGAACTGAAGGGAGTTGCCTCGGGGCTGAAGATAATCCCTACTCCCCTAGAAGAACTGGGGCTCCTCTGGGGGTTTTCACAGAGGCCAGAGGCAGTGGCCAAGTTGACTTGGGTCTGAGTCACCTTTCAGAAGCAGGAAGGAACACCACCCTGTCTCCCCAACGTGAGAAAGTTCACTGGATTACAAGTAAATGAGAATAGAGTTTATACAGGACTAGCCTCGAATCTGCTGTGAGGTACTTTTATTGGTGTATGGTCATTATACCTAACAGTGGGATTCATTCTGCCAGATTTGCACATGGATGTAACATAATTTGTTCGATCATTCCTCATTACCTGCCCTTTCACTCCCCGCACCCCCGTTATGCATTTTTTAAAAGTAAATTACTTAGCCGGGCCTGGCGGTGCACACCTATAATCCCAACAATTTGGGAGGCTGAGGCAGGAGGATCTAGAGTTCAAAGTCAGCCTCAGCAATTTAGTGAGGCCCTAAACAACTCAGAGAGACCCTGTCTCTAAATAGAATATAAAAAAGGACTGGGGGGGGGGGGCTCAGTGGTCTAGTGCCCCTGAGTTCAAGCCCTGGTACCCCACAAAAATAAAAATAAGGACTTTTTTTTGCTATCAGAGTTGTACAGTACAGTGAGGGTCACAGAGAATGCCTGAGCTTTTGAATAATCCATGACTTGCCCCCAAACAAAAGTAATTTGATAGAAAACAATTTGGTTGAGAACTTGGGGAGAAAACAATTCAACCCAAAGGATAATTTGGTCTCAAAGTATACTCCACCTTCTTTTTCAGGAATTGGAATTTTAATGTAAACTAGAGGTAGATTGCATTCTTTGGAGATTCCTTATATTTTTCTTAAATTTCAGAATATTTATTTTTATCCTCTGCTTCAAATTTCTAGTTAAAGCTTTTAGACAACCATTTTAATTCTGCTCACTGAAAAAAAAAAAAAAAATCAATAAAGCCAGGCGCAGAGGCACACACCTGTAATCCCTGCTACTCAGGAGGCTGAGGCGGGAGGATTGAAAGCTTGAGACCAGCCTCAGCAACTTAGCAAGAACCTGTCTCAAAATAAAAAATAAACACAATTTTATTGTAAAATGTCCCATACATACATAAAGATGGGTAAAACATAAAAGTGCAGCTTAGTTAATTATTATAAAGACTCACAAAAATACCCACAGCCAAGAACCAAGGCATGGCAACGCTCCCCCAGTGCCCTTTGCTGGGATCACCCACCAGCTCCACAGGACACCCTGCCCCACGCTGGGCTGATGGAGCCTCTCTTGCCTTGACAGTTTTCCCTCCTGGGCACGCGCCTCTCTGCTCTGTGGTTCAGCTTTGCATATTTGTTTTAGAAAACCACATAAATGGAACTGTGTTGGTATGTCTTGCGCCTGGTTCTTTGGCTCCACGTGTGTCTGTGAGACCCAGCGGTGCTGTGTGTGACTGAGACCACCCCTTCCTCTTCGTTGCCATACGGAGAGGTTTGTAACAGCAACACGTTGGAACTCATCGGAATGTCCCAAAACAAAGGAATGGTAAACATATGGGAGGTCAAAAGACAGAAGGTACCATACAATTCTATTTTTGTTAAAAAGAAAGAAAAGTGTGTACAACCATAGAAACGAAATGATGTACCCCATTTATGTACAATGAATCAAAATGCAGTCTGTAAGAAATTAAAAGCTAAATAAAAATAAGAATAATAAAAAATAAATAAATAAATAAAATATTTCATGGTGGGAAAATGTTAAATATAAGCAGTACCTAAAAGTTTTTAAAAAAAAATCTATGCTATGTTGAAGTAACAATGATTAAATTTCTGATTAACTCACGGTTTCATTTTGAAAACTAATCACAACAGTGTTTGGAAAATTCTGAATATTCAAGTGAAATGCAAAGATAAGTGACTTGGAGCACCAATAATTTTCTCCACTGCTTTTCAGAAAAGTAACAAGAAGCTAAACTTTTGGGGTTGTTGTCCATAGTCAGAACTCTCAACATTTATGAAAGTTCTGATTGACTATTGTTCTATGTAGGGATTTGATTATTTTTAACATATGAGAAATAAAGTTTTTATTATAAAAAAATAAAACAAAGAAAGAAAAGGCAATAACGAGAGAGGGAGAGAGAATGGAGGAAAATACCTCCATAAGGGTGTCTATGGAGAAAGTTCTGGAAAACCTGCCATGTTTGACTATGGAGGGTGAGTGGGTACAACGACTTTACGACCTTTATTTATATGTTTTCTTTTTCTTTATGGGGGAAGTAGGAGGAGGGAGACTTAAGTTTCTAGTTTTCATTTTCTGAGCTTTCATGACTTTTGTTACTAAAAAAGGAAAATTAAAGAAAGAAATTACTAAGAGGAATTTAAACCATGAAAGAATTAACAAAGCAATAATAAGTAATTATCAAACAAAAGGGTTTGGAATTTCAGGGAGGTTTTAGGGGATTTTTTTTCCTAATAGTTTATTTTCAATCCATTATGTCTCTACTTATTTAGTGATTTTTTGAGAATATTTTATTTGCATGAATTAATTAAAAATGAATGTTTCCAGTCACAGTTAACATGCTTCTCAGGTCTGCAAACACCTCACCCACTTCAGCTTTTCAAATTCATGTTCACCTCCTTTGTCTTACTTTGCTGCAAACAAACTAAATTCATTTCAATTGAATCTTTGTCCAAACTGCTCCAAGTCGACTAAATAGAATGTTCCAGAGTCAGGCGGGCTTCAGTTCCAACCTCAATCCAGCCACATTCACCTAATTAACCTCTCCCAATTTAAATTTCCCAATTTTTAAATGGGGTTAAACTTTCGGTGGCAATTGTTAGAGAACTAGGAAGAAATTGCCAAATGCACAACTTGTGCACTACACCCCCCCCAGGGCAGGGTCAATGGCTGATGGGTTCCCCGGGCTGTTCTTTGCATTGTAGGAGGTACAGCAGCAGCCAGCCTTTACCAGCCAGGTGCCAATAGGGACCCTAGCAAAGCTGCCGTCAACCAAAATGTCCCCAGACATGACAATGTTGCCCGAGGCTTGTCCCTTTCTCTCCTCCTTAACAAATGCCCCCAGGCCCTAAGGCTTGCTCTTTGGTGTTCTCTCCCCTCTGGTTGCTCAGACTCTTCAGCCTGCACTTGGACCAGGGCAGATCCCCACCAAACTCCTGCCTCCCTCAGGGCTTTTCCCGGCACCTCCCTGGGCTGGCTGCTGCTTAACGCTGCTCATCTGTGCTCATTCCTTTGTCCCCGGCCACGCCCCATCCCGTTCTTTATCTCAGGTGAGCAGCCAGCCCTTTTAGGACTCTCCCATGTTACTGGGCCAAAAGCCAGTGTTGCCTGTAACACCCAAGACCCTTCCCTTCCGCACCTCCCCTACCTGCCTCAACCCACAGGTGAGTTCAGAACCCACGTCCCCCACAGGCCCCGGCACATTTTACTGCTTCTGAGATCAGGATAGACCCCTGGCTTCTATTTACGTGGCAGGGTTCATGTTTGCTTCATCCACAAATATCATAACACACTTTTGAACTGAGTGCATCTTAGAGTGAAGAAGTGTGACATCTGCCTCCCTGGTGGTCTGGCGTTTCCTCAAAGGTCACCTGGTTAGCGGGCCCCAGCTGGCTGGCCTGTGCCCCTGCTCCACTCCCTTTCTTTCCTTTCCACTGCCGGAGTCTTCCTGGGAAACACCCACTGAATCACCTTTTAAGACTCGGCTTAGCGATCTCCTCTAGGGAGCCATTCCTGTTCCCAGCCCCTCCAGGTAGATGACATTACCAGGGTTCCCTGTCCCAGCATGGATGCAGGTGGGAAGGCACCCCCTGCCCCCCACGTCCCCACTGTAACTCCCTAGAGGGCAGGACTGCTGTGCACTCTCCCCAGTGCCAGGAGAGGCTGTGACAGGAACTCAGAGATGACCCAATGAGTCCTTCAGGTTATACGCGCTCAGAGAGTTGCAGCGTCACCAGGCTTGGGGGACGCCAGCCCAAGACATCTGAGCAGTCAAAACTTGAAAACTAATTTCTTAACCCTCAGTGAGAAACGTGACAGCCAGGTGAAGCAGACTGTAACCGTGGCCTGACCCGCAGCCCCGCCAGGAAGCTCCATTACCTGAGGTTGCTTGGCAACACTGGACTTGGGACAGAAACAGTGACTGAGGTGATTGGAACGTAGGGTGGTGTCAGCTTGGACAGCTGCCTTAATGTCTCCCAGTGGCTGAGGACCCAGGCAGACTGACCAGTTTACCTCTCTGGGACACGGCAGCTGGCCCCTCCCTGAGCATGCTACAAGGGAAGCGCTTGTGGTCATTGTCCTCTGATTCCAGTCGCCCTCCGAGTCCTGAGATAATGTGATTCCTTCAGACTGGCCCTCAAGGCAAGCCCTGCCACCTGGGAGGGCTCCTCCTTCTGATGCCTGCATTCTGATTTCATCATTTATCTTCCTCATTTGCTGCCAAGGACCACCCACACCTGGCACTGAGTAGGTGACATTAATAGCTGGTTGCTTCTAGGTTTGTTTTTCATAAACATGTGGGTTAGCAATTTTGAAACTACTTGAGCAAATAAGTAACCTGGAGCCAAGTTTCTCCTTGCTGGAGAAAGAAACCCCAAATATGGAAAGGCAGGAGATTAGCATGATTTATGGCGTTCACCAGTTGAGATGGGAGGTATCAGTACAAACTCACATCCTTTTTTTTTTTTTTTCCATTGCTGTGGGATTTCACAACTCCCATTTTACTTTATTATTATTATTTTTTAGGAATACAGATGCCAAAAAGAGAATTCAGATTATTGAAGAAGTTATTAGTTGCTTAGTACTTAGGAAAGAGTCACTTTGAACTCAATTCTGTGAATTCATATAACTTCATTTGTTGAGATATCCATTACTCATTTTTTATTACACATTAATTTTTTATATATTGATATTTGCTCTTATTAGTTATACATGATAGAGTATTTATTAACATGCATATATGGAGTATAACTTCTCATTCTTCTGGTTGCACATGATGTAGAATTACGTTTGAACTCATATTGTTGTTGTTGTTTTTTTTAATGGTGCTGGGGATTGAACCCAGGCCTTGACAGGCAAGCACTCTAGCAACTGATCTACATCCCCAGTCCCCTCATATTCTTAATATATAAAAAGTGATACATGGAAGGCGTTGAGATATACTGTGTTTTCCTCTTAGCTCTGGCCACTTAGATGACCCAGAAATAATAACATCCCAGTAGCTGTGAGCATGCCTGAAGCCAGATCGTGGTTTTTGAATACCAGGCCCCACTGAAAGGAACCAGGTTTCCTTGGAGAAATGGCCACTTCCAGGGCTGGTACAAGGTAGGGACAAGATGGACATGGACCATCAGAAGAGAAGGAAGGGCTCCCATTATCAGGGGGACATGTCCCAAGAAAACAGGAGCCAGTTTGGAGAAACTCCCATGTCTTAAAATGATTTAAGCATCAAAATAAATAATGGTAGTAGCTGAGTATAGCTTCTTAAATAAAGTCAGCACTTGTGAGTCCACAATGATATGTGGTTTATTGGTTATCAATCAATTAACAGGGATCAATAAGTAGGGGAAGCTCTTCCTTGGAGTTGAGAGTCAGTTAATAAACGTAGTAAAGAATTACAAGTGGCTGGGGTTGTGGCTCAGTGGTAGAGCGCTTGCCGAGCATGTGTGAGGCACCAGGTTCCATCCTCAGCACCACATAAATAAATTTAAACAATAAAGGTCCATTGACACCTAAAAAAATATTTAAAAAAAAGAATTACAAAATCACTATGTGATGACCATCACGATAATATGAGTTCAGGCAAGAATCATCGGTGGGTGCTAACCCTTGGGGGTGGCAGTCTGATGACAGGACATTTATATAGCCTCAATTGTCTCCCCACCAGATACTCATTACACAGAGAAGTAGAGTGACTTTATAGTACAGAAACCTGGCAGAGAGCACTCAGACCAAGTGACTGATGTGAACGTCACAGTCATGGAACAAGTCAACCTGCGCCTAGTGATACTTGCTGAGGACACCGTCTCTTCTGGGTGTTCTTGCTCAAAACACATAACCCAGATTTTTATCAAGAGAAAACATCAGGTTCACCCAAATTGAGGGACATTCTACAAAATAACTAGCCAAGTCTCCTACAAAATTGTCAAAGTCATGAAAAACAAAGAGACTGAGAAATTGTTCAAAGGAGATCAGAGACATGACAACTTAATGAGATGTATAGGTGAATTGGATCCTGGACTAGAAAATCATTTCTCTCTCTCTCTCTCTCTCTCTCTTTCTCTCTCTCTCTGCCCCTCTCTCTGTACCAGGGATTGAACCCAGAGGTGCTTAACCACTGAGCCACATTCCCAGCCCTTTTTCATATTTTATTTAGAGACAGGGTCTCACTGAGTTGCTTAGGGCCTCACTAAGTTGCTGAGGCTGGCTTTGAACTCATGATCCTCCTACCTCAGGCTCCCGAGTAGCTGGGATTACAGGAATGTGCCCGGCAAAAATCATTTTTTCTTTGACTACAAAGACTATTGGAATAATTGGAAGTATTTAAGCAGGTGTGCAGATTAGATTACATCAACATTGATTTCCTGATTTTGATACCTGTATTGTGGGAATAGAATGTGGGGTTTGGGATAAACATTGAAGTCGTTAGACGTAGTGTGCGTTATACTGGGTTGGAGCTGGAACTCAGCGGTAGAGCACTTGCCTACCATGAATTGAGGCCCTGGGTTTGATCCTCAGTACAAAAAATAAATAAATGTGTGTCCTATTTGCAATTTTCAAATGGTTCATCTACATGTAGATACCAAGAAAGAATGGGGAGTGAATGATAAAGTTAATGAGTAAAAATTTATATTTGGGAAAACTAGGTTAAACATATGGAAATTCTTTGTGCCATTCTTGCAACTTTTCTGTTAGTCTGAAATTATTTCAAAACAAAAGTAGTAGTTGTTGGATAAAAAATGAGGAATTATCTAGCTGACTTGGGAATTAGTAGGCATTCGCAGTGTGGTGGTCATTCTTAGGAAGGGGGCTGTCCTGTAGGGACTAGGATTCAGATTATAGGACATTCCTGGTCAGGGTTTTTCAAGTTTTCCCACGACAAGAATCCCCTGGGATCTTGCTCAGTGCAGAGTCTGGCCAGTCTGAATGGACCCTGAAATTCTGCGTTCCTAACAAGCTCCTGTTGGGGGCGCTGATTCTGCCTTTCTGCGGGTCCTTGGGTAGCCTAGGGGTGTACCACTGGAACTTAGAACAAGGGTGCCCAAGCCCGCTACTCACTGGGACCTGTGGAGGAGATGATTATAACTGGTCTTCCCAGGTGATTCTAACATGCTGCCACAATTAACCCTTTACCTTGACCCCCGCAACCTCCTCCCCATCGACTCAAATTCAGACCTTACATCCAAACGCTGCCATGGATCCCAGGCTGGGTTCTTCGCCAATGCTTTACTTCATCCTGTACCCAGGAGCCAGATGAGTCTTCTGCCCTTCCACAAACCTGTAAGTCAGGTATGAGCTCCCTGCCTGGACAACAGGCCCTCTGTGATGTGGCCAGAGCCCATTCTTCCTGGCTTCTTTCCCAGGTTCCCCTTTGACACTCAGCTCCCAGGAGAGCAGCGCTCACAGTCATCCCCATATTTGTAATTGCTCTCACACCCATGGGGCACCTGCCGTAGTCTTCCTCGGGTATCCAGGTAAAAAGCACCTCGTGGTCCCTTCCTCCATGGGCGCCTTTCTGTAGAAGTTGCAGATCCTTCCTCTGCCTGGCCTCACCCAGGTGCCCTGTTCTTCTAGGAGAGGTAGTTGGGCTGATAGCCTGGTGGCTCAGATGGACTCTCCTCACCCAGAACTAGGAAAAAGGAGTGTCCATTGCAGAGACTCCCACTGGAGTTTACGCAGGACAGGGTTCAGGTTCCCTGCTGTGTGGGGTGACGGGTAGGGGTGGCTTGGGTGTTGCCCTGGAATTCTGGCCTGGGTGCCCAATTTCCTTGACCCTTCCCACCTCCCAACCCACCCAGTCTTCACCCACCCTCCTTCAGCCCAGCACATGGTTAGGACCTGAAAGATGGAGAGGAAAATAGGTCACAGGGAGGTGCCACCTGGGTTGTTCCCTCAGGAGAGGGGTTGGCCCAGGAGAGCAGCAGCATTTGGGTGGCCATCAGAGAAAGGGGTAGAAAAACAAGCTTGAGAAGGGAACGCAGGACCTGGGGGCACGAGGAGATCTTGTCCTTCTCTAGCCTCATCTTGCTGGGGAGAGACACCCTCCTGATCCCCAACCCTCCCTTTGTCCCACGTGCTCCTGCTCTGTGCTTCCAGGCTGATGCAGATGCCCAGAGACAGGGCTTCTACAAACACTGGAGATTCAGGGCTGAGTCACACCCCAGGTCCCAGAAGAATCACAGCTGGATTCTGAGGGAGGGAGAGAGCATTCCTGGCTCAGGTTAGCCTCAGATGTCCAGAGGCTTCTAAGGAAGAAGACTTCCCCGTCCTGCCTCTGCTCGGCTCTGTCTCTTGCAGGAGTTCTTGCAGGCCAGATGGGATCTTCCAGGAGAAGCTTATTCTGCCCTGGAGAAGGGAAAATGGCCCTGCCTGCCTTCCATCAAGAGGCTGCCAAAGCTCTGAGTCCCCATGTCCCTGCAAGTCAGAGTCTCTGTCCTTGCACCAATCTTTCCAGGCCCAAGTTCAGCTTAGAAGGTGTGGGCCATCCTCTCTGAGGACCTGCTTCCCCGGCGTAAGTGGTGAGGAGCCCTGAGGTTTGCAACAATCTGCTTCTCTATGGAGATTTCCATCCACTCAACTTCTGCCTCTGACTTGAGGGTTTTCAGATTCTCAGGCCTGTGGAGTTCCAGAGGAAGAAGCAGGAAGTTGGAAGCAAATATGAGGCGAACCCGTAAAAGAGATAGACAGCCCATTCCTGAATCTGAGAATGTCCTTCCCCACTATCTGGCATCTCTAGTTTCAGGCTCCATTCCAAGTCCCCCCAGGAAGAAGCTGTCTTCCCATGGTCAGAGCTTCCCCCAGCTGCCTAAGCGCCCCCCTGCCGCCTCCTCCTCTGTCCCCCAGAACTCCCTTGGGCTGCCCCATACAAGTCAATATCTGTCTCCTGGCTTTACTTCCTACCTCCAAATTCTGGCTCCCAGGGCATCCATAAGAACCAGCAGCCCACCAGACACCTTCCATTTGTTTCCAATAATCACAATTTCCCAATTCCCAGTTGAGACAGCTCACAAATAGCCTTAGGGTCATCTTTGAGTATAAGGGCCAACTTAGATGCTAAAATATTATAGGTTGACATATTCAGAGGAATTATGGCTAGAATAAAAATGATGAGAGGAATTATAGGGGGAATAAATAAAAATATTTTAAGTTGAAAGAGTTCCTTAGAAAATCCAAGGCATGTCATACACACACGCACACACGCGCACACGCACACACACACACACAGACACACACGCCCACACGCTTTATATCTCCAGGCCAAGCACAAGCATTTGGGAAACACTGGAATCTTCCCTTTCTTTGCCATTTACTCCCTATTCCCCGACTCTCGCATCCAGGTCATTCATCCCCAATCAGCACATTACATGGTTGTTCCATGAACTGATCTTTATTGGTTTTGAAGTAATTGAATTATTGGCACAAGGATCAACAGGTTTTGAAGCAAATGACAGAGGGAAACATACCATTGAGCAGGTGGGAAGGCTCACCAGGGAGGCGTCTCAGGGCAACTGTCACCCAGCCTGAAAGCTGGGTCTGGCTCCGAAGGGTCCTGCAGACAAGGACCCAGCCCAGCTGAGCAGGCTTCGTGGACTTGCAGGTGACAGAACCACATCCTAGGGGATATGCAGTGGTCCCGCGGTCCTCTCTCAAAGACAGATTCGTCCAACTCCTGGGAAGCTTCTTCAGCCTTCCCGTCTTCGCTACCAACCATAGCTCGGCCACCGTGGGGACCCTCTCTCCGAACACGCCGGCCTGCTCTCCTTCCCCTGCTCTTTCCCTGAGGCCTCCCCCACCAGGGGCAGAGCAAGGCCCCCGCCGAGAGAGGGGAGGCCGGCAGGCCCAGGGGCTCCCCGAGGATGTGTGCCCCCCACCGTGGTGAGTCTCCCTGCCAATCTTGGGGGGCTTTAATGGGAGTGCTGCTGCCGCCCCTCCACGGAGGGCCCCTCCTCCTCCTCGATGAGCTCCAGGTCGAACTCATCCTCCAGGTTCCCGCCGACCGGCAGCAGGCGGAACTTCTTGCCCTTGAGCGTGCAGGTGCGGTGCTCGAAGTCCAGCACCGCGTTGTGGTCCTGCAGCACGTCGGTGCCGATGATGGCCTCCTCCGCGCTGGCGTTGGCCACCAGGAACTCGGCCTTCAGCTTCAGCTTGCCCAGGCGGATCACCGTGTCCCACACGCCCAGGATCTTCATTTCAGCCCCATTGGCCACTTTCACCACATTCTCAAAGGGCCGCAGGGTATCCAGATCGCCGTCGGTGACCTCCTCCCACAATTTCGGGTGGACCACAGAGACCTGGGCCCCGGAGTCCACCAGGAACCTCACCTGGACCGGGCCAATCATCCCCTTGAGGTAGTAGCCCTTCCCCATGCTGTAGGCGAACAGGATCTCTTTGGGTTGGTGGCTGTGAGTGGCACTGGGGCCCCCGAAGGCCTTCAGAAGGGTCTCCCTCACAGCCCCGTAGTCACCCTGGTCCTGGAGACTGAGTCCATTGTAGACCTCTAGGGCATCTCCCCGGAGCGACTCTTTCAGGAACCTGAGCTTGGTGGTGTGGTCCCAATGGTTGAGGTCGTTGATGACCTCAAAGCGGTTCAACCAGAGGCTGGGGGCTACATTGGCCCCATCAAAAGGCTCTGGGATGAAGGCATGCTCCCGGCGGCCTTCCTGTCTCCTGGCTCTGCTGGCAGCCATCCCTCTGCTGGCCTTTGGAACTTCAGCAGCAACCCACACCAAGTAGAGAAAGCCACAGAGCAGTGTGGGCGCAATCACGCTGGAGAGCTAGGCTTCTCTAAGCAGAGTGCTGTTTACTTGCCCAGCTGGGCAAGAGAAGGGAGCAGGTAAGGGTTGCCGGCTGGCCGCTGGCTGCAGAGGTAAGCAGTGTTGGCCTGCTCACTCTGCAGAGCCTTTTTGATGCCTAGCCTGGGCCCCCAGGGCTCCCCATTCTCCTTTGTTCTGGAAGCTCCACCCCCTTTGGCCCGCCTTCTGGCCAGCATCCTGCCTGACTAGCAGGATGGGTGCCTCACCCTTCTGCATCCATCCTCAGGACTGACACAGATCAGCCCACGTTGCCAGAAACTGCAGTCTCAGTGGGGGAAGGGGGCTACCCAGGTACCCTTCCCAGCCAGTGTCCCAGAACAACACAGATGAGGCCACAGAGGATGTTATGACATTCAGGTGTTTGTCTTTAGCCAGGGGAGGAAGCAGGAGGCAGGGACCAACCTCTTAGCAGTTTTTAGTTTGGGAAAGCCCCATCTGGCCTCACCCCAAGTGACCACTTTGAGTGACCAAAGGGAAGGAGCTTATGTTTATTGAGCTCCCACTATGTGCCAGGCACTGAGTAGGTGTCTCACACACATTCTAAATCAAGTATGAAATCCTAGAGGATTCCCTGGAGAGGGAGAGAGAGGAGGGTCCAGGGATCAAGAATGCTCAGAAATCTCCAGGCACGAGGGCACGTGCCTGTAATCCCAGTGATGTAGAGGCAGTAGGATCACAAGTTCAAAGCCAGCCTTAGCAATGTAGTGAGAGCCTGTCTCTAAATGAAAATATATCAAGGGCTTGGGATGTGGCTTAATGGCTAAGTGCCCCTGGGTTCAGTCCCTAGTATCAAAAGAAAAAAAAAAAAAAAAAAAAAAAAAGAATGCACAGAAATACTTTTCAAATTGAATTTGGACACACATATACCTGTGCACACACATACACACATTCACAGTCATTTTATATGAACTCAATTGCTGCAGTAATTTTCCTTCACTGGTCACCACTAATTCAGAGTCAGACCATCTGGGGACTAGGGTGGGCCCATGGGCTCTTGTAAAGACCCAGAGTGGGGCTGGGGAGATAGCTCAGTGGGCTGGGGAGATAGCTCAGCTGGTAGAGTGCTTACCTTGCAAGCACAAGGCCCTGGGTTCGATCCCCAGTACCACAAAAAAAGACTCAGAGTGGGCTGATTCAGATCTTGAACTTCTAGGAATAGGCCCATGAATCCAGGATCTGGCTTCAACTCTGGGAAGGCCTCGTGATCCACTCCTCATGTATCCCCTCTGCTTTCCAGGAACCCTCCCGAGAGCCCCTTCCCCAGGTACGGTCCTTTATAGAAAGAGCAGCAGGGGAATCTCACTCCTTTTTTTGTTCTGAGTCAGGGAAACAGGTGCTGGTAATGCCAGCGGTGGGGACCTGGAAGGCAGTGGCTGAAGGAGGCTCTCCGTGTGACCCTCCACTACCGAGGGTGAGAGAGCCCCGGACATGCCGCCAACACCACAGAGCAGATCTTCGAGCCCAAGGACTGGAGATCTGACTTGGGCCTGTGTGGAGTGATTGGGGCTTTTGAAGGGACTCACTTTTATAACCCTGTTCAAATGTCATCTCCTCGGTGGGTGAGTCCTTCTGTCCTGTCACTTGCACATGTACATACACACTGCTGGCTGCATGCACATTGCAGTGTGCTCTGATGGCTTATTCACAAGTCTGTCTTCTACAATGAACCAGCCTGGGGCTCGCAAATGTGGTGTTCATGATTGTCTCTGTCCCCATAGAAACTTAATCTGGGACCCAGGGAATGCTTTCTGCTGGGTTTCAGGCCTGGATGTGTGCTGTCACCAAACAGGAGAGATTAAGGAGGGGAGAGGAGAAGGCTCAGTGTCACACCTGTGGCTCTGGGACTGTTTTTCCTGGCTGAGAGCCTGTCCCCCTCTGGTTGCTTATCCCATCCATCCCCCAGTGTCTGACTGAATCTCAGAGGTACCTGGACCCAATCCTGCCTCTGCATGACCCCAGCGTCCCCAACCACACCACAAGATTCTCATTCCCTGTTGCTGTCCCCGGCCCCTTCCGCCTGATGCAGTGAGCCAGTGGAGAGGCAGTTGGGTCAACACCTCTCATCACAGCTGCCTGGCTAAGGTGGGGCCATGGTGCATTCCAAGAGCCCAGAGGAGGGGAAATGGAGTCACTGGGAAGATGTCAAGAGCAGATGGGTCTCAGAGAAGATTGCACAATGAAAAACCTGCATGGAGATGGTCCCGCCACCCTCGAGACCAGGAAGCCCCTCCTACAAGTGCAGTTGTGTGGCTCCACTTCGAGCCCTTGGGGTGGGCATGGTTCTGTGGACCAGGGAACTGACCCTGTGGCTTCCTGCCTCCCTGGTATTCATCATCTTGCACATCTGGTCCCCTGGAAGTGGGAATGAGTGAGGAAGTTAGCATGTGACTGTGGGAAGGGAGAGAATGGGTGACTTGCGGGCTGACAAACTAGGACTGCTAGATGCTCCAAAGTGACTGCGCCAAATTGTGGTGCCACATGCTGCTGCCAGATCCCTCCATTGTTCTTAGTCTAGGAATAGTGGTTCTTGGGCTTCATTTGATTGGGTTTGGACTTCCCTTTGGCAAAGTCATTTCATATCCCTCACCTGTGTGAGTACGGTGACAACCTGAGGCAGACCAGTTCTCACTCGGGGACCCTGAAGCCCAGGAGCTCACGGGCCCACCTCAGGTCTCAAACCAAGTGGCTGGATAAGGGCATTTTGCAGTAAGAACAGGGAATGGCTTGCCAGGCTCAGACAAGCAGACCCTAGGTCCCTGGGGGCTTGTGCTATGGATGGCCTCTGATGAGGGCCATGGTCTCAAATGGACAGTGAAACAAGAGCTGATTTAATATTCAGGAATCTTCAGAGCCAATTGCAAAGCCAGTTTGTAGCTTGAAATTGGACTTGGTGAGAGTATTCATGCCACAGAAATTGGCAAATGCTAAATCAGGACTGTTTTCCTGCAAAGTCAGTTTATCCCCTGCATGGTGTCTCTGTCTCTGTCTCTGTCTCTGTCTCTCTCTCTCTCTCTCTCTCTCTCTCTCTCTAGCAGGCAAAGTCCCATAACCAGTGACTAACAAGTTTATAGTAATCTTCATCTGTGCTCCACTGTTTGGTTCCAAACCACAGTTCTAATGGAGGAGCCCAAGCCCATCTGGCTGCTGCCTTCCCCAGCAATCTTTGTACTTGGGTCACTATGGCTCCAGGCAGGTGGCCTTCTTAGGGAGGCTCTCCCGGCTATGTTCACACTGTTCTACCACACAGAGTCTCAGTGTTACCAAGGCAGGGGAAGGGGTCAGGGCCAGGCTTTGGCTGAGCTTAGTGGCCATCTCTGGCCAGGATCAGTAACAGTGAAGGCAAGTTTTCTAGTTCCATTAGCCCTTGGAGAATGTCTATACCTGGAACACCCCGGAAACACTCAAGGGCCTTGGAATGGCTTATGCTAATGGTGCACTGATGAACTAAGCCAGCTGGGATAGGTCCGGAGTCACTGCCTCCTCCTAGAACCTAGGACTTGCAGCTAATTATTGACAAGTAAGGTATTGGGGTGGAACACCCTCATTATTCTCCATTCACATCTCCTGAGTGTGCTCTGAAGTAGGCATACCAAACTTGACCTGAGAGGAGGTAAGTCAGGACAATAAACAGGAAGGACTTAAGGAATCCCCACCCTCTACACCCCCTCACAGAGATTTCTGGCCTGGGTGCTCCATGAGCCCAATTCTGCTCCAGCTCCCGGTTCCTCTTTGCCACCTCTCCTCCCCCTGGAGAGAAAAGTCAGTCAGCAAAAACCCAGGACAGGGCTCATCAGGCCTAAACTAAAACTAGTTACCAGAACTAAAATCGTGGTGGGCCGTGAGGACATCCAACAGGCTTTAGATGGGTCCCACTGCCTGACAATTTCTGGGGAACACCGTGGGGATGTGTAGAGGAGCCTGAAGTCTTTGAAGTCCCGTGGGGTGGAGATCAGGGCCCCACGATGCAGGAGGGGGAGTCTCTGGCAGAGAGGGAACCTGATCTGCTAAGGACTTTGTTTTCTGAGCAAGGAACCAAGGTCAAGAGACACCTTTTGGATTGTGATGCCCCTTGCAAAGACCACCTGGAACAGGAGGAGGCTCAGGAGAGGACAAGACAAGCCTTGGCAAGGCACAGGTGCTCTCTGTAGCTCCTGTCTTGCTGCTCTGGCCACCTCCCTGCACTGCCAAGGCCAGGTCACTGCGGATAGCAGGCTGGGAGGGCAAAGGGAGATTCAGAGGCTTCCAAGACAGCAATGAAGGTTGAAAGGAGATGAGGAGGTGCACCTTCTCCAACAGGCGTCAGCTTCTCGGCAGGCGACTTGCCCGGTGCCCAGGAAAGGCCTGAGCTTTGCTTGATGCTCCGGGGTTACTGTCCTAAGATTTGGGTCCATACTTTTTGGTTTTCATCAGGTGAATTATCTAGCTGCTCTTTTCTCCACTAGGCTGAGGCCTTCTCTTCGCACACGCACAGATGCACACGCACCGACACACTCCTTACCACACATCACACACACGACACATCCAGCCACACCGCTGTTCCCAGATCAAAACGGCTGGAGACGTGGGGTAACGTGCACGTAGAATTCAGCTCCCACCTCTCGTTTCGCATATTTATTTGCACTCCCATTTACACGGAGTATTAAATCCTATTTATTGGAGACACCTGCTGTTTATTAGCCTCTGGGCACACTTGCTGCTTCAGAAAACTAGGCAGGTCGCCATTGCCATGGCTTACAAGCTAATGAAAACAGGATACAGATGTTTAACAGCCAGGTTTTGAAGAGTTTAAGACCAACATGGATACGCAGGCTGACCCACTTCAAGCAGCCCCCAGTCACAAGCACGCTGCTTTGAAAAGAGCCGGTTTTTAAGTGGGTCATCCTCGCTTCTGCTCCTTTCCGCCCTCTGAGGCCAGGGATGTGCAGCCCTCCACCTCTGGGCACTAGTGGCGCCTGGTTTGCCTGGCCCACCCCTGCGCAGCTGGCCCAGAGCCTGTCCCGGGCCCGTCCCAGGGTCAGCTGAGTGCTCAGGCGCCGGGCGCACAGCTCCTAGGAGTACCGGGTTCTACTTCCAGCATTTGTTTCAGGAGGCTCTTGGCACCAGGTCTTCAAGCTGAAAGGAAAAATGAAGAGGTGAATTTGACACCAAATTCTTGTAAAGGATTCAGACTGGAGCTCAAGGGGCTCTGACTAAAGCAAAGCGCGTTGGAAATCCAAGACCCCAGCAGGTTCCTACTCACACAGCAGCGACCCTCAGGCACCACCGCCCACCATTACCACATGGGCACTGCCTGGTGCTCACAATCAGTCATGGCCAAAGGCTTTTGGGCAGGACAGCTCTTCCTTGTCAGTCCCCCTCCTTGGGCCCTGCCAGACATCTTGAGATGAGTGCCTCTACCCAACCCTCACCAAACAGGACGACGTCGCTGCTGAGTGACAGAGTGCTCCTTCCTGCAGGCCCGTCCCCAGGTCTCCACTGTTCTAGAATCTCTTTTCCCACGTGGGTCTTCCCTCCTCCTTTATCACTCAACTTAGGAGCCCTTCCACCTGGAAGTGACCAGTTTGGCCCATCGGTGAGTCTCACAGAGCAGCAGCAGGCGGCAAGCTACAGGTGCAAGTCAGGACCCTGGAGGGTCCCGAAATGTGTGGGAACAGTGATCCGAGTTCCCATGTCACCGTGAACCCTTAGGTCCAGGGTCAGGACCAGAGCCAACCAAGAGCTGAACAGAGCAAGGTGCTGACTAACTCCTAGAAGTCCAATTTTCCAAAACTGGTTCTCTTCTCTTTTATCTTTCAATCAAATATGAAGGTTACTAATGTGTCCTGAGGCCTTCCCAGCCCTTCCTCACCACTCAGCCTCTGATTGGGTGGGTGTCAACCTTTTTCTCCAATCCTAGTGCCCCTAGACCAAACGCTCGTCCCCTCCTGCTCTGATTACTACCACACTCCTTTGGGGTCACAGACTCGGGGGCTCTGCCTGGTAAGACAGGCTGGCTTCGAGGAAAGCTCTATGCAGATCCCTTTCTTTCCTTCTTATCTTCCGTGTCCTCCACTCAACCGAGGTTGGGAGAGGGACTTGTAAGACAGGTCCAGACAGTTTGAGGGGCATTAAACCACTTTTCACAGACGCCCCTGCAACTTATGAAATATTGAGGCAATCAAAATATACAGATTGAGTAATCTCCTCATACAAGTGGGCTTTTAATGACACCAGGAAACTTGGCTTAGAGGTAGACACGTGGAGACTTTAGTCCAACCTAAAATACCTCAAAGGCAGCTTTGAACTGATCCTGAAATAGTTTTAATTGCCTCTAATGATAACCAGTATTGCGAGCAATGAAGACTCATAAAATAGCCTCAGCAGAGGAAAATGCTGCTTTGGCAAGCGCTGCCAACTTAGTTTTGCTCCGAGCATACCGAAATTGGGGGCAGTGGAGAGCAGGTGTCGTCCCTCTGGCCTGTCAAAGTAATCTCTCCTATTTACCATCCAGAAGAAGTGGGACAGGTAGGAGATCCAAGAAGCATAAAAACAGCAGAGCCCTTACATGCATGAAAAATTCCAGGGTATTGGTAGCAGCATTATCAAATGTGTATTGAGCACCTACTTTGTTCCAGAGGCCTTGCTGGTGACATAAATTAGAATAAGGCAATCAGAGAGTCTGTAGTATAGTCAGGGCTGAACAATACCAAATAAGTAGGTTGGTGAATTCCACGCATGTTTACTGAGGCCAAGCCTGCCTCCCTTTGAGAGATGAATCAGACACAGGGCCTGCCCTCACAGAGCTCACAGGTGCGTAGGGACACAGACCCCAACCCGGATACTCAGGGTCCAGAGAGACGAGTGGGAGAGGAACACACATACACGGAGAGAATGTTGGACCAGACAGTGGCCCAAGGAGTCTTGGGCAATTTCTCCCCCCAGAAATCAACCAATATCAAAACAACAAAAATGAAAGGAATCTGAAGGAGAAAAGTGGTCATGAGGGCATCTACAAACCAAAAACTTGAATTCTTTTTGTTGCTTCCAGCAGACTCTCTGAGGAAGGAATAGGGAACTGAGGCCCAGGGACCCTGGTCCATGTGGACACACCAGACAGGCAGACTTCAGGACTGGGTCAGTCTCTAGGCAACAGTCCAATGGAAAGCATGCATGGAAACAGAGGGAAAAAAAAGACTGGAAAAAAAAAATACACCAAACAATGACAATGACTTTTGGGGACAGCAGAATCATTAACGACCTTAATTTCTTCTACATACATTCTGCAAATATTACTCTCCCTTTTTTTTTTTTTTTTTTTTTTTTTTTTAATTTTCCAGTACAGGGGATTGAACTCAGGGGTGCTTTACCACTGAGTTACCCCTTTTTATTTTTCATTTTGAGACAGAGTCTCACTAAGTTGCTAAGGCTATTCTCAAACTTGCAATTCCCCTGCTTCAGTCAACCAAACTGCTTGGATTACAGGCAAGTGCCACCTCGCCCAACTGAATATATTCTCTAATAAGAAAAAGTCCTTTAAAACGAAAAATGACACACCTGTAATCCCAGTGACTAGGGAGGCCAAAACAGGAGGATCTCAAGTTTGAAACCAATCTCAGGATTCAGCCAGACCCTCAGCAACTTAGTGAGAACTTATCTCTAAAAAACAAACAAACAAACAAACAAGAGGACTGGGGACATGACTCAGTGGTAAAGCACCCCCAGGTTCAACCCAAAAATAAAAAATAAAAATAAGAAACTTATTCTTGCCACTCCCTGTAAGCTTAAAGTTATTTCCAAATAAAAGTGTTTTAATCCGGGAATATACTGAACATTCTCCATTTTATTGTAAATGTAAAACTGTTGTAAAAAATGAAGTCTATTAAAAATTATTAAGTTCTTTTAAAGGCATGCAAGGGGATGGGCAGACAAAATAAAATTGGCAATATTAATAATTGTTAAAGCAAAACAATATATGTGGAAGAGTTCGTTTGAATTTCCCACCAACTTTGAGTGTGTTTGGAAATTTTCCATGATAAAAAGTAAATAATAAATAAACAAAGTCTCTTTGCCAGGACCCTCCCCAGCCTGGCCTGCCTAGTTCTTGGCCCGGTCCCCAGGCAGTCTGCATGTCCCTGATCATGGGTGACTTGGGACAGACCGTCCCTGCTGTGTCTCAGGGTTCCTGCTCTACCTGCGGTTCTGAGCTAACTCTTGCCTGCACCCCAGGCCGCCCACCGCCCTCGGCCTTGCCCACAGCTCTCCTGCCCGGGCTCCCATCCAGCTTCTAGCTGCAGGTCTCCCACCTAGTACCTTCTTCTCCTGAACCTCTTCATGGGTTCCCCTCCCTCATCCAAAGAGGTGAGCGAGCGCAAGTCTCTCACAACCTAAGAAAGAAAACGCTTGCATGCTCATGCATCCCTGTGGTCACAGACTGCCTCTCTCCTCCCTTCCTGGACAGTTTCTAGAAGGGCTGGTCCACACCCAAAGTCCAGCCTGTACCCCTATTGCCAAGCCAGTATGCAGGATGAGGGGCCGAATCTGCCTGGAGGAAGGGCACCTTCCTAATTCGCACAAAAGCGCTGATGGCCTGGTGCCGCCCTACTTGCTTGGCCTCACTGTGCCACCTCCACTCACCCACAAAGCCTCTGGTTTCCTCCTTTCCCCTTGCCAAGGTACCCTCAGCACCTCCCACCTCCAGGGAGGTGCATCTCCTGAAGCCTCTGTGTGTCTCTTCTCCTCCCAAGTCTCCTATGACCCAGGGGTCCGGCCCCCTTCTTTCTTTGGTGGGCTCCTCTCTCCAGATGGCTTAGGCATGGCTCCCTGAGGCCCCTCTCCCCCTTGTTCTACACACTCCCCGAGACCAGGGATACCCCCAGCTGCATCCCTGGCCTGCCAACCTGAAGGGTCCACCTACCAGTGCCACTTTCAACATTTCACACATTCTCTTCTCTCCATGCCCTCAATCTCCTGTGTTCTCTTATCTAGCAGGTTTGCGGGGTCAGGAACACCAAAGTCCTCTTATGTACCAGGTTTTCAGGGTCAGGAACACCAAAGTCTTCCTCACCTCGGGGCTCCTCTCTCAGCCCCTTTAGATCAGTGCTAAGGCCCACTGCCCTCTGTGTTCAGGCTGCCCTGGTCCCTGCCTCCCAGCCAATCGAATGTCAATCTGCTGGTTTTTCTTTTCTTTCTTCCCTATCCCCACCCCAGTTCTGGGGATGGAATCCAAGGGTGCAGAACTACATCTCCAGTTTTTTTTTTTTTTTTCCTTTTTTTTTCTTGTGTGTGTGTGTGTGTGTGTGTGTGTGTGTGCCACATCCCCAGCCCTTTTTATGTTCTATTTAGAGGCAGGGTCTCACTAAGTTGCTTAGGGCCTCACTAAGTTGCTGAGGCTGGCCTCCAACTTGCAATCCTCCTGCCTCAGTCTCACAAGCTGCTTGGATTGTACAGACCTGGACCACTGCACCCAGCATCTTTTTTTTTTTTTTTTTGAGATCTTGCTGAGTTGCTGAGGCCAGCCTCCAACTTGCAATCCTCCTGTATCAGTCTCCTGAGTTGCTGGGATTATGGGCAGGTGCCACTGAGCATGATTCATGCTATTCTGCTCAACATTTCTCCATGACTCATCCCTAAATAAAATCTTGATACCAATGGTGAAGGCCTCTCCCTAGTTCATGCTCTACCTACACCAAATAGCTTATGGTGCTCCAAACAAGACTGGCTTTTTGGGTCTTGTAGCAAGCCACTCTCCTGGCCAGGAAGGCCCCTTCTCAGCTGCTTCCCTGGCACCCCAGTGTGCAAAGTCAGCAAAAGCATTGCCACCTCCAAGAAATCTCCCTTGATTTCCCCAGAAAACTTAGCTGCCTCCTCAACATCCCCAACACAGGGACTGTGACCCTCAGGTCACCTGCAAGTTCCCAGAGGCCAGGTCCAGGCCCTCTTCAAGTTGGAGCATTGGTACAAAGATGTAGGGAAGTGGTGGTGTTCCTGGGCCTTTGCTGGTCCCCAAGTGGACAGCCTCCCACCCCAGCTCCTCCCCCTGTCCCCACGCAGTGTCACCTGGCCTTCCTCTGATGAGGAAGCACTCCTGCTTCAAGGACTTTGAGAATTAGACCTGGTGGCATCATCTTTATCTGTAGATGAAGTTCCACAAAATAAAAGTTTTTTATTTGGGGGGAACCAGTGGCTCACACCTATAAATCCCAGTGACTCAGAGTCAGGAGGATTGAAAGTTCGAGGTCAGCCTGGGCTACAGAGGGAGATCCTGTCTCAAAATTAAAAATAAGGGCTGGCCAGGTAGTTCCATGCTAGAGCACCCTGGGTTCAATCTGCAGTACTACCCAAAAAAACTGTTTTTATTTTCACTATGATCATAATTTTTATATTTTTCATTATAATCTAGGACATAGATTCATTAAAATAGATGATTATGTATCTACCTAAAACAGTGAATTTACTACATGTAATATACTCAGATATTTCCTATTCGACTCCATGTCCTGATTCCTTCCTTTCTTTCCTGCTCCCCCGCCATCTTTCTTTCTCCCTTTTCTTTCTGATGCTGGCTGGCATGGACACACTGAATTAATCTGCCTGTCTGCTGGTGGTCCTCACCCACCCTTTGCAACTGTGCTCTGGCCAGGGGGGATCCACACTGGAAGGGAACAGAGGAGGACCGCAGGCGAGGGCCCTGCCTCTAATGTGCTATGCAGGCAGGACCCATTCATAAATTTTCAATTTGCCATTATTTATAAAAATGCAGTAACAATGAGTCACTAGAAAATAAAGTAACAGCCAGGCATGGCAGCACATACCTGTAAATCCCACCTACTCCAGAAGCCGAGGCAAGAGGATGCCAAATGAGACCGTGTCTCAAAATAAAAAAGTAAAAATAAAAAGGTCTGGGGATAGAGCTCAGTGGTAAACTGGCCCTGGGTTCAAACCCCAGTACCATAATAAAATAAAATTAAAAGGACTGATTGGGCTGGGATTGTGGCTCAGTGATAGAGCGCTTGCCTAGCATGTGTGAGGCACTGGGTTCAATTCTCAGCATCACATATAAATAAATAAAATAAAGGTCCATTAACAACTAAAAAAAATTTTAAAAGAATAACTAAATAAATAAATAAAAATAAAGTCTCCTGTTTAAGAGCATTGGCATCGCTCTGATCCTGTCTTTGGTGACCTTCTCTGTGTCTTCCTGTTGTCATCCCTCTGTGCAGGTCTATGTCCACATTTCCACCCCCTCCCACTTTAGAAAAAATAAAATAAAATAAAATAAAAGGACTGGTGCTGTAACTCAGTGGGAGAGCTTCCCTAGCCCCCGTGAGGCACTGGGGTAGAGCTCCAGTACCACAAATAAAATTAAGTAAACTAAGACAAAATAAAATAACAAAGACATGAAAACTGCAAGCCCTGATTTGTTATAATTAAATTCCCCAGGCATGGGGGAGTAAGAGCTCCCCTCAGGTGGCAGGAATGTGCTAGGAGATGGGGGCTGGAGATACAGGGTGGCTTTGCCAATCCTTTTCATGTCCTCAAGCCCTGGACACACTTGGCCACATCTGCCCTACTGATCTTGGTCCTGAAGCAAAGTGGACTTGCCTTGCCTGGGGCTTTGCTGGGGAGAAAGTGCTTCTGTGCAGCCTCCTGCCTGATCTGAGTTCAAATCCTGACTCAGCCATTTACCTGCTGAGGGCTGCAGATAAAGGACTTAAATTTTCTAAGCCTGCTCCTAGGATTGATAAAGCAATCCGCGCCCGGAGCGCAGCCCAACACCAGAAGCTGGTGGGCACTGCCCGCTCAGTTCTCAGGGTTGTGATTCTCTGGCTGTCATCCGGGTGCTCAGTCTTCTTCTCCCCAGGTGCCTTCTCCTGGCCCCACACTGACTGCTTCCTCTGCTCCTCCCTTTTCTGCCCTTTACTCTTGGAATTGTCTTGCATCCTATTTGGCAGAGAAAATGGGGGAGCCCCAGCTTCCTGCCACCCCACCCACCCTGCCCCACATCCTACATCCTTTCTTGGGGTCTCTATGCCTGTCCAGGCTAATCTTTCCACTCAAGTCCCACCTACCCACCCCTCCTCTGTCCTCTGGAGCCTCTTTCTGTCAATGTTTCCCTCCTTCAGGGTCTTTCTAGAGTCAACTCTCAGGTCACTCCTCAGCCTAAGGCAATCTACCCAGTGGTGTGCTGGTAAGTGTTAACAAGGGGCTCTCTGAGGAAAATATATGTGTGTATACCCATACAAATTTTAACAATAATAAAGTTATAAATTTGCTGGACATGATGGCTCATGCCTGTAATCCTGTGGCTTAGGAGGCTGAGGCAAGAGGATCTAGAGTTCAAAGCCAGCCTCAGCAAAAGCGAGACACTAAGCAACTCAGTGAGACCCTGTCTCCAAATAAAATTCAAAATAGGGCTGGGGATGTGACTCAGTGGTTGAGTGCCCTGAGTTGAATCCCTGGTATCCCCCCTAAAAAAGTCATAAATTTTATTGACATAAAGCATGGCTGACAATTTATACATAATAATAATACAGAAGACTATTTTAATTGTAAATGTCATATAGCCAATGGTCTACAGAATGCTTTCATTGATTTTTACCAACCTCCTAAATTCACAGCCAACCAAAAGTTGTAATTGATAAATGGATGTCATTCTGACATCATGTTGATCAATGTTTTTTTGGTACTAGTAAAAAGAAAGTGAAACAATAAAGACATATGTTAGAACTTCATTCATCAGTCAATATGTAAGCAAATAGTAGTTTTTGAATTCTGGAAGATTTGCCTCATTTTTCTGTCATTCACAATGTAATGGCTGTGGGCAAAACATACATTTAAGTTTAATGTGTTATTAATATTTTCCCCATAACTTTCTTAAGTCTAGACAGTCAACCAAACAATAAATCAAGCCCTGAGGGATGGTGCTTGCCAATTTCTGTGGTGTAAACATTCCCACCATGGCTGATTTCAAGCCACAAATACAATGTCAATGAATGCAGACCTGAGAAGAAAAGTGTAGTAACGCAGTGTTACGTAGCATTTCCGCAGATAAAATAGATTTGAATGATCTTAAAAGTATAAACATAATAAAATATTGTAAAATTATTAGGAAGTGATGTTTTGAATATGTACCATCTTTTAATTAACTTGATTCTGTTTGTATGATTTAATTTTTATTAACATCTGTGTTTAACCATTGGCTCACAAAATTCCTAAATAGTGTAACAATCAGCTGGAAGGAGCTGGTGATCTGAGTGCACTTGAATCTGCCTCCTGTCCCCCAGCTCCGCTTGAGTGAGGTCTCCAAAAGTTCCCCAAACACCTGAAGGGCTCTTCCAGTGTGTACTTTCCGAGTCTTGTCTTTTAGGCAAAACAGAGTCATTTCCTTTCTCTCAAACCTGCGCCTCTCTGGGCTGCCATTTGGTGAAGGGTTTCACTATCCACCCAGGAACCAAGCCAGAAACCACGGTGTCAACCTCCCAGCCTCCCGCTGCTCTGGCACCAGGTCGGGCCAACAGAACATGGCCCGGCTCTCCACCTGCGTCTGGGGCCACGCCCCCATCTCCGCTCCCTGGGACTGCTCATCATTCCCCGGGGGCACCGCCGTGTGGCATTGCCGGCTCCTGGCCATCTTCCTCATGGCATGCAAGCACTCATAAGCCCTGCCCTGGACAAAGCCGGGTCCCAGGCTCTCCGGAGCCCAGTCGTGGTTGCCGCCTGGGCGCGGTCCTGCCTCCCAGGTCCTCTCGGCACATGCTGCAGGCTTGAGCTCGGCTTCTCTGCAGAGCGGGCTGCGCTCGCTTCACGCGCCTGCTGTCAATCACCTCCGGCCTTGCACGGCCCTGCCCTTACCCTGGGCTGCTGTGTTCCACTGAAGTTGCTGCTTTGCACTCTTAGTGTGGATTCTCTTGGACTCCCCCAGACATTTGCTCCCCAGTGAGCGCCCCCACCCCAAGCGGAAGGTGTTCATTTGCTCACTCACGCATTCCTTGATTACTAATAGGTATCCATTGCTGCCATGTGCCAGCGTCTGTGCTAGGTACTAGGGGTGCAAAATGAGCCAGGCTCTCAGAAAGTTCTCAGACTAGTGGGGAAATAGGAATAGGATAGGGAGGGGTTTAGCACAGCGGTAGAGCATGTGCTTAGCATGTGTGACATCTAGGTTCAATCTTCAGCAGCAAAAATTTTAAGAAGAAAGAGCTACCAGGGCCTTGGTAGATAGAACTCTTTGGAGGGCACTAAGGAAAGGAGAAGGGGGACACACTTACCTGGGATACTGGGCTGGCATCCTTGTCTGAACTGTGATGGATGAGTAGGGGTTAACCAGTGGGGAGCGGGGGAGGGTGCTCCAGACAGAGAGAAGTAGATGCAAAGGCCCTGAGGCACAAAGGGGCAAGATATGTTGGGAGCTACATGTGATTCTGTTTGGTTAGCCCTCAGGGTGGCAGAAACTTGTAGAGGAGTGCCACCGGCTCCAGTGGGGGTTTCATTAACATGGGGAGAAAACTCCATGTGGTAAAGGCACTGGGGAGCAGTGGAAGGCTTCTCAGGACAGAATTACAAGCTTTCAGAAAGATAGGCTTGAGCAATATGAGGTGAGAATGAAGACACTGGGTGAAAGATGGATCCAGCTGTGCAGGAAAGAAGTGCAGAGGCCCACAGCCAGCAGTGGCTGGAGGGGGAAGAGGGGCAGGCAGACCGAGGACTACCTGGACGTGACAAGGGACAGAGCAGTTTCTGATCTGGGTCACGCGGAGGAGGGTGGTAGCACTGTATGGAGTGGGGACCCTGGAAGAGCTCATATTGGGACATAGCTGGTTTGAGGTCCCCACAGTACAACCAAGTGGGAAAAGTCCCCTTACCAGCTGGATATAGAAAGCTGGACTTCAGGGGGAAATCCCGATTGAAAGTTGGCATTTGGGAATTGTCAGCCAGCAAGTCAATATTTGGGAGTCATCTCCCCGGGGAGGGAGGAAGTCAACTGAGAAGAGAAGGAGGCTAAGCCACAAGGACCCCAGAGTTTAAGGGGCCTGTTTTGGAGGAGGAGAGGAAACAGCAGCAAAAGGAGAAGGAAGAGGCTGGCAGGATGGAGTCCCAAGAGTAGCGAAGTGGCAGGGGGACAGGGACTCAGCAGAGCTCAAGGGAGGAGGAGACTGAAAACCACCCCAGGATCCTGGGGAGCCAGGGGTCACCGGTAGCCCTGGTGATCTTGGTGTAGGGAAGATGGCTGTCGTGGAAAAATGCAGGAGGAAAGGGAGCTGGGATGGTCAGCAGGGAAGGGGATCGGGAGCGGGATGGCAAGAGGCCCACAGAGGAGCCCGGGAGCGGCCCAGCGGGAGGATGGTCCTCGGACAGGCAGGAGGCCTCTTGTGGAGACAGCAAGAAGGCAGGAGGGGAGAGCCAGGGAGGAGAGGGTGACAGCTGGGACCCTCTGGGAACAGAGAGCAAAGGGAATTAGAAGCACGAGGGATGCTTTGGGGGCAAGGCCTGCAGAGTGGAGGGGCAGCGGCCGGCCCTGAAGGCCGGAGCAGCAGATCGGGGTTGGCGAGCGGAGCCTCCCACTGTGGCCTGTGGGGCAGAGCAGCTGGGTCCCCTGCCCACTGCGGCTGCTGCTGGGACTCTCTGTGCTGCCTCCCTGGAGATCTGAGAAGCGGTTAGTGGCCGCACAGTGGGCAGTTGTGGCCATTGGCCTCTGATGTCTTATTGAAGTGCGACTTGGGGACTTTGCTAGGGGTGCCATGCAGCAGTCATGGGGTGGTCTTGGACAGCCCAGGAGAATGGGCTGGGCTCGCCGGCCAGCTGAGATTTGGTCCAGGTCCGCAGCCTGAGTGTGTAGCAGCTCCGTCCCATCACAGGGAGATGGAGGGTGGGTCACCAAGGGGCGATCCAACCCTGAGCTGGGGCGTCCTAGCCAGGCCAGGGACAGTGAAGACAGAGGAGCAAGGGCTGGAGGACTGGGGAGGAAGGCGGTGGGTGTGATGAAAAGGGTCTGACCCGTCGGGAGAAGGTGAGCATGGGCCAGGAGCAGCAAGTAGCCAGGTGACTGGTGGCCCTGGGAAACTCAGCAGGGGACTGAGTGGCAGCCGTCATGGATAAAGGCTCTGACAGGGAGAAGTCTGGGGTCAGAGGTGGGGTCTCTGGAATTGTTTTATAGCAGGTGGGACGGTCCTGGACAAGGACCCTGTCTCCAGGTTGGGGAGTCCCTGGGCTGAGGAGAGCATGGAGCCAGGAGGCCTGGCTGCTCCCGGGAGGCCCTTGTGGGCTGATGGCCTGCTCACCTCCTGTCACAGCCCTGTCAGCTGGCTGCCTGAAGTGCTGCGTGTCCGACAGCCCCCACAGCAGGCCCTCAGTCACATGTCTGGCAGATCCCAGCATCACTGCCACCAGCAGCACCCTCCCCGGCCCCAGAATAGTCCCAGGCTAAGGGCTGACCTTCCTCACGGGGAGAGGGAGGGCCACTCTCAGCAGAGGCACAGAAAACTGAAACCCCCAGCCTTGAAGGACAAAGCCTCTTCAGAGGGGAGTGGGGGCCAGGAGGGGAAGCGGTGGGTCACAGGAGGACTTGACCAAGGCTTTCCAGAGAGGCTGTGCCTGGGCCAAAACCCGAAAAGCAAAGGGCATCCTGGGTAGAGAGTGGGACTGGGACTCGAGCCCACAGGGAGGCCCGGCCAGCCCCACAGAGGGCCGACCTGCCAGGCCGTCTTTCCTTCTGTGTCCCCTGACTCCCTCTCAGCACCCTGCCGCCTCCCTCCCTCCCCTGGCCATGCGGCCTGTGCCTAGGCTGTCCCCGCTGCAGGCCTCCCTGCTCCCTCCCACATACTCTAAGGAGTTGGTAGGACGGAAAGCACCCTGAGTTACTTGGGGAAAGGACTGTCTGCAGCAGGTCCCATGGACTGACCAGGCAGCTCTGCCACCCACTCCTCTCCCACAGGGATCCAGGCCCAGGTTTGTCCCCAGGTGCCAAGGCCTCACGGGAAAACACCGGCCTTCCCAAGCTATCAAGGGGAAGCGAGCGGCGTGTGAAGGAGACAGGAGCCAAAGAGCACACAGCACTGCGTGCGACATGGAGTAGGTGCTCGGAGATCAAGTGCCGGGTGGAAGGGTCCTGCCTGGGCCGCTTTTATTTTTTTAATGATTTTAGTTGTAGGTGGACACAATACCTTTATTTATTTTTACGCAGAGCTGAGGCTGGAACCCAGTGCCTCACTCCTGTAGCCAGATGCCTACCACTGAGCCCCAGCTTCTTTAATAACCCCCCAGCCTCTACCCAATGGTCGGTGAATTTGCTCTTGATTTCCACTTTGCTTTGGCTGAGCCAGAGTCCCTTTCCACATGGCCTCGGGGTCACAGGCTCAGGTGGAGGCTGCGCACCCCAGGACGCAAGGGGCTACACCTGTCCTTACTCAAGAGTCCCGGGAAGTTGCAAAAGAGAACAAAAGAAGAACCTGGTGCACACTGCCCTCCACGTCCTCCACCCACCCCACCAGCTGTTGCCTCACGAAGGGTCAAAACAGGCACAATAAAATCTGTCCCCCTGGAAACAATACTTAGAAACGTGAGGGGAGGTGACTCTGCCCCACCCAGCATGTCTCTCACCAGCTGTGCGGCCCTGGGAGGCTCCTACACTCTGGCTGGTTGTTTGCATCTTCCCTGAAAGTCAGTGTCTGTCAGGGAGGGACGGAAACCACTGACCCTTCAACGACTGCTCCAGGCCACAGGCTTCTCTAAGATGCCACCTGCGGTTTTCCCTGGAAGCCTGGCCCAGCCCGCTGCACCTCCTCCCGGAACTTTGCTCCCCAAGATCTGATCTGATCTGATCTTGGTGAGGCAGTAATGTAGATGGGCAGTCTTCACCCTGACCCCAAGAAGCCCAGAGCTGCCTGCAGGGTCACTTATCAGGAGTCAACTGCTGAGCCCTGGAGGCCGAGTAAGCCCTCAGGCAGGCCTTGGACCCTAGGGAGGCTAATTCTCTCCTATGGAGGAAAGAATAGAATCAAGACACAGCCCTGAGTGTAAAATAAATCCTTTCTAGAACCTGATTCAAGGTCTTTGCCCAGAGACAGTTTTCAATAATGATGTCCTAATTGCTCTTCAGAGCTGAGCACCGTGGCACATGCTTATAATCCCAGAGACTCAGGAGGCTGAGGCAGAAGGATGGCAAGTTGGAGGCCAACCTCAGCGACTTAGCAAAACCCTATCTCAAAATAAAAATAAAAAGGGGCTGGGGTATAGCTCAGTGGTAGAGCACCCCTGGGTTCAAACTCCAGTAGCAAGAAGGGGAAAAAAAAGGGTGGAGCAAACACAAAACATTCCTGCCTAACTACATGCCCTCCAGAATTCCCTGAGTGAGTGAACGAGTAGATGGCACTAACCTTAAGTCAGAAGCCTTCAAAATCTGTCCCTGTGGGTTCAGAAAGCCTTCTGCCAGCCTCCTGCCTTCACTCAGGGACAGACCCTACCCCACCAGGGGAGGCATGGGAGACACCCTGCCCCTCCAGCCTGGCGCTCCAGTCAGGGAGAGACAGCACCACTTGGTCTCTGCACGAGGCCCAGGACCCGCTCCCCACACTCCTCTGCCCTTGTACTTCATTCAAGGCACACGCAGAGAGAGTCCCCACACAGATCAACCTGCGCGAAATGGTCCAGAGTACCCCCCACGGCGCGCGTGCGTGCACGTGCACACACAAAACGCAAATTGAGAAAAAATATTGGATTTCAATTTTACTAAATCTTTGGTTTAATTATGGAAACTCCCAGTGTCTCAAAAAAAGAAAATTGCAACTCCTAGACAAGCTCCCTGAGCACACGAGCTACAGATATTGGCAGCGAGCCCACTGTGGGTGGGAAATCACCAACGGGGAACTCGGCCCCGGAGTTCTGCAATCGCTGCCGAGGTGAGATCCCTGCTCTTCTCCGGTGCAGTGGATTGTGTAAGATGCTGTCGAAAGAGCCCGGGTTGAAAGGCAGGAAACGGGTTCCAAACCCAAGCCTGCCCCGCCGAGCTACGAGCTGCGTGACCTTCGCATCTCTGGGCTGTCAGGCTTCCGCAGAGTGGCAGGTGGCCTCTCTAACTGCTGTGTCTTGGTATTCTACCTCTCCCTGCAGGGCCTGGTCCAGAACCACCTGGGAAGGGCTTCACAAATACAGAAGGAAAGAGATGCCTGACGTGATTTTTTTTTTTTTTTTTTTTTTTTTTGTCAATATCACCCAAATCTGGGTTAAGCTAAGATTTGGGTAAATAAGGTACCACTTCTCCATTACTTCAGGAAAGTCACGGGCAATGGCGGCATTGGAGGGTCGCAGAGTCCTAGGAGCTCTCTCTTTCCATGGCCAATGCTTAGCCCATGGTGTGAAGCAGAGAAAGGTAGGAATCAGTAGTAGTAGGAACTTCGGCCATCATGAGAGGGTCTCCTGAGGCAGGACTTAGCGTCACCTTGAGTGGACCACTGCAGGCTCTATTTTCCGGTCCTCGATATCATAAGCCCTGGAAGTGGGTCCCTGCCCTTGAGTGGTGCATGATGGGTATGCGCCTTCCCAGAAACGGATCGAAACCGAGACACTCCCTGGCCCTGCCCAGGGAGGCAGCAGGCCCGGGTGCTCTGGCACCTTCTCTGCATGAACACGAATGGCCAGGTGCCCATCCCTGGCCACAGCCCTCCATAGGGTAGGTTTGCTGGCAGAATCCCAGGCCTCGTGGCCAGGCAGGGACCCCAGGGCTCTGAGATATGCTTGCTCCGACTCCCAGAGTCCCAGAGAAGCCTCTTCCCAGGGGGCTCTATGCTGCTTCTCTCTCTCTCTCTCTCTCTCTCCATCCCTCCAGGACTCACAGAGACTTGAAAACCTAGGAGCCTCTTCAGAGAGGGTTTGCCCACGCTGGTTTTGAGGATGATCACACACCTGTCGCAGGACAGCTGCCTTTTGATTCTGCCACAACAAGGGCGCCCAGAGGACTGGAGAGGGCAGTTTGAGTCTGAGCTGCCCCACCCCTCACCCACCAAGTGGCTGTGGGAAAGCTCTGGGCCCAACCCAACAAATGCTATGCGGATTAAATGAGATAATGCTTGGGGGAACACGTAGGCCAAGCCCAGAGCGAACTCGTATCTGCCATGATGGCTGCGCAGGGCTGCAAAACAACCCTCACCGATCAGACCAACAGCAGGCAGCAGGGAAACTGTCAGTGACGATGGCGTCCTGGACAGACAGTGACTGAGAAAGGCTGGGAACACCAAAATGGGCCCTTGTGCCCTCCCAGGAAGTGGTGGACTCCGGGCCATCTTTAGAGGTGGAGCCCTGCCCCTCGTTGCTCAACTGAGGAAACTCCGAGCTCCGAGGCAATGGATGGGACGTGCTGGAGGCCACACGGCAGGTTGGGGACAGATGGGGTCAGAGGTCAAACCTTCCCATTTCTTCTCCACGTGGTCAGGTTATTTTCTTAGATACTCATTACGTTTAGATGTTTGCATTTTTCCCTTTCCCTTTCCCTTCCAAGAAGGTCTCGGATCTGTCCTCCCTTGGGCTCCCTGCCACGGGACATTTGCATTTGGGAGCAGTGGGAGTGCCCTCAGGTCTTTCTCTCCCTCATCTCTTTTCCTGGAGCTGCATCCTGAAGGTTGCCAGAAGGAAGGAACTAAGGCGGCAGAGGGAAGAGGCTCCAGGGAGTGGGGCAGGTTTCAGAGGTGGGGAGGCTGGGCCCCAAGTCCCCAGGAAGGGCCTGACCACAGAGTTTGAGCCCCATGGGGCCCACAAGTGGGTAACCCACAGATGTGCCCAGGCCATCCTGCCCATACTGCCTGGGCGGCATCAGCAACCTCCTAGATTCTGGGGTGATCCTCACAGGGAGGAGGCCCAATAAGGATGAAAGGGACTCTCCTCCCTGTAAGGCAAGACGAGAGCACAGAGTTGGAGCTGAGTTGATTCCAGGAGCATTTTGGGAAGCCCAAGAGGGTGGACTGAGCTCATGCCCTTCAAAAAAGGCACAAGGCCTTCCCCCGACCACAGCAGGCACTGTTCCCAGTGATGGTCGCACCTGCGGCCCAGGGCTTGACCAGCGCCCCCTCAGTCTTCCTTTCAGTCGCTGCCACTGACCTAAACTTGTGGCCATTTAACAGATGAGAAGAACGAGAGCTCAGAAAAAGGCAGCCCCACCACAGGGACCCAGCACAGTGCGACCACAGCTCCTAGATGCTCACCTGACACTGGTTGTGTGTTACCTTGAATGGAATCCCAAGGTCTAAACATTGACAAGAATCCCTCGGGGTGATTGGGAAATCAAAACAGGGAAATACAACTCGCCGCCAAACATGAAAAAAAATCTGTAAAATCACCAGGGATGAAGAAATGCCCCAAGCCTGCCTGGCAAGGTTTATGCACGACTGTAACGCCAGCGGCTCAAAGGCTGAGGCAGGAGATCACAAGTTCGAGGCCAATCCCAGCAACTTAGCAAGACCCTAAGCAATTCAGTGAGACCCTGTCTATAAATAAAATATTAAAAGGGAGTAAAGAGGGCTGGGGTTGTAGCTCAGTGGTAGAGTGTCCACCTAGCATGTGTGAGGCGCTGGGTTTGATCCTCAGCACCACACAAAAATAAAATAAAGGTATTGTGTCCATCTACAACTAAAAAAAAATTTTAAAAAGGGGCAAGGGCTGAGGATGTGGCCCCTGAGTTCAATCCTCAGTACCTAAAAAAAAAAAAAAAAAAATTGCCCCAAGCCTGTAGTGATAGTGTACACTTGTTAACTTGAGAGACTGAAGCAGGAGGATCACTTGAGTCCATGAGTTCAAGACCAGCCTGGCCAACATAGATTCCATCTCAAAAAAAAAAAAAAAAAAAAACCACCCAATAAAGCCACATTGTTATTTTTTTCTGTCATGCCTATTAAGTTGGCAAAGCTCCCACACACACCTGATGCCTATGAGTAGGAAAATATAAACTGATGCAACTTTTCTGTCTATACTTGCACACATATATACGTATACTGTGTGTGTGTGTGTGTTTGTGTGTGTGTCTCAAAAGCCTTACGAATACTCACCTCCAAAATATAATATGGTATTTTGGATTGGATCCCAGAACAGGAAAAGGACGTTTGTGGAAAAACTAGTGAAATTCAAATAAAGTCTGGAGTTTGGTTAATAGTATCACACCACTTTTAGTTTATTAGTTTTGACAGATGTACCCTATTAGGTAAGACAGTAGCTTTAAAGGAAACTGGTGAAGAATAGGGGGGAACTCTCTGTAGTATCTTTACAATTTTTTGTAAATCTGGAAGTATTTCAAAATAAAAGTTTTCTCTTAAAAATATTCGTGCTCTTTGACCCAGAGTTTCACTTCTAATATTTGACCTCAAAACTTATCAGAGATGCAGATGGACATTTACGGATGTTGCGCTTTTTGTGATAATCAGAACAATGTGGAAATTTTGGACACATCCAAGAGTAGCAGATTGGTTAAATGAGTCATGAGGCACCAGATGATGATACTGTGTAGCAAGAAAGAACCACATTGCACAGTCAGGCACAGGGGTGCACATCTGTAATCCCAAATATCCAGAGGCTGAGCAGGAGGATCAGAAGTTGGAGACCAATTTCAGCAATTTAGAGACCCCATCTCAAAATAAAATAAAATGAACTGGGGATGTAGTTTCAACCCTCGGTACAAAAGAAAAAGTCACATTAGAAAAACAGCTAGGCTACAAAATCATATAGTTTAAGCTCAATATAATTTTTAAAACTATACCCATCAAAAAGGCAAGAAGAAAATATACCAATAAACTAAAGGTAGTTATTAATGGGTTGTATGATTAGAGTGAATCTTATTGTATTCTGAATGCATTTTTATATATTATAAATTTTCTACAATGAATATATATTTACAATCAAGGGGAAAGGTATTAAAAATCCCCTACCTATGGCAGTTCCTCAAAAAGTTAAACATAAGAGTTACTATATGACCCAGCAATTCCACTACAAGGTATACGCCCGAGAGAACTGAAAACTTATGTCCCAAAAGAAAACTGTACATGAGTGTTCATGGCAACATTATTCAAAGTAGACAAAAAGTGGAAGCAACCTGTTGGAATGATCACTGTGTGGTGTGTCCCTGCATTGAACACTTCAGCCACAAGAACAAGCCAAGTACTGATGCACCCCGCGATGTGGATGGGCCTTGAAGATGTTATATTAAGTGAAAATTGCCAGACACAGAGGCCACATATTTTATGATACTTCTTATATGAAATGTCCAGAATAGGCCAATCCATAGAGACAGGAAGTAGATTAAAGCTTGCCAGGGGCTGTGTGTGGGAAATGCCTGCTAAAGGGTCCAGGGTTTCTTCTGGGGATGATAAAAATGTTCTGGAATTAATGGTGATAGTTTCCCCATATGGTGGCTATATTAAAAAACACTGAACTGTACACTATAAAGAAATTTTTTAGTTTGTGGATTATATCAAAAAAGAAGAAAAAGGAAGGAAATATGGAAGGAAGGGAGGAAAAAAGAAAAATGCCACTGCCGAAAAGCTAGATTTCACTGCTTTTCATGATTTTCTTTATTAAAAATTATTTTCAGGATGGTAAAGTTTAGCTGCCTCTAAATTCAGGGCCATGAAGGCAAAACAAGTAACTATCAGCTTGTATGATGGAAGAATCTCTGAGGAGGTGATTGTGACTAGATATCACCCACCCATCCATCCACCCATCCACCAATCCACTCATCCACCCATCCACCCACCAATCCACATACCCATCCATCCATCCATCCATCCACCCATCCATCTATTCACCCATCCACCCACCCATCCATCCACCCACCCATCCATCCATCCACCAATCCACTCATCTACCCATCCATCTATTCACCCATCCACCCACCCATCCACCCACCCACCCATCCATCCATCCACCAATCCACATACCCATCCATCCATACATCCACCCATCCATCTATTCACCCATCCACCCACCCATCCATCCATCCACCCATCCACCCACCCATCCATCCACCCATCCACCCATCTACCACCTATCCACCCATCCATCCACCCATCTATCCATCCATCCATCCATCCATCCATCCATCCATCCATCCTTCTACCCAGCAGCCCACCCACCATCTATCCTTCCATCCACCCAGCCATCCCTTAAGCACTATAGCTATACTCCCAGAGAAATTTACAAGAGGAAGGAACAACACAGTTATCCTTCAAAACTCTGTTGTTAAATCTCCCCTTTAAAAATATTTTTTCTGAGATTTTTAAAATCTACTGCCTATGTGGGAATTCATTTGTCAAAGCTTTCTAATTATATGGGTGCTATAATGGTGGAAAGATAAGCTTTAATAAGGGCATAGAAAGGGAAGGGAGGAGGGATGGGAATAGGAAAGACAGAGTGGATTGGACATCACTTTCCTATGTGCATACATGAACACATCACCAGTGAAACTCCACATCATGTACAACCACAAAAATGGGACCCAAATTAGAAAAAGTTACTCCATGTATGTATAATATGTCAAAATACACTCTACTGCCCTGTCTATCTAAAAAGAATAATAGCAAGGGAAAAAAAGCCAAAAATAAATAACTAAGGGCACAGGAAGGGGAAGGTGGGTGGCAAGCAGTACCTCCCTAAACAGACAAATCTTGGTGGAGCTAGGCCAGCTCTGCATGCCAGGAATCTTGAGGGGAGGGAGACAGAGGCAAAAGACCAGGACCTACTTATCCTGAGGGAGTGGGCCTCATCCAGGGCCCTGGACACCATCAAAACTTAGGGCTCTGAAGTGTGATCCCCTCAGACCTGGGGGCCCTTTAAAAAGACCCTGACTGGCCGCTATTGCTGTGACAGAATATTGAAGCAAGAAGACTGGCAAAGCCTGGGGAGGGACCCTTGACCAAGCCCTTCCCT